>NC_068302.1:20547287-20847287 GCF_025860055.1 Xyrauchen texanus | reverse complement strand
CAGGACCACACCCCTAAATGCATTGAAGCAACTGCCATGTGATTGGTTGATTAGATAATTGCATTAATGAGAAATTGAACAGGTGTTCCTAATAATCCTTTAGGTGAGTGTACTTCTACACATGCAGTAGGCTACAGTATATCACTGGATGCTATGCTATGTGTTTGCTCGTGTGCGTGCGAGAGAGCACAAACAAAGATCTATGGCCATGAGTAATGCAAATACAATGATTTTTGGGAACGTGCATAGCAACAGATTTTGCATAACCGCGATAGACATGATACTTATTTTCCCGGTCGTAATTACGACTTGAGGGGTCATTCATGTGCAACTTCCGAGTGGGAAACTCGTATTTACGATAATCCTGATAGCACATGAAGGCAACATAAAGCCCTTTTCACTGCATCAGACAGACCAGAAGTCATTAATTTCCAATGGAGAGTCGCACAGGGGCTGCGTGAGTTTCTGGCCGTCTCTGGATTCGGATCCGATTTGAGCTTCAGTTGCATTAAAATATTTAAAGTATATTAAAGTATAAATATTTATTACCACCCAAGGGAAGTAATGTATTCATGCAAAACTATCAGCCCGAAGTGAGAAATATCAATAAAAAACATTAGAAATATCAATAGATTTTTTCCCTAAACGACTGCAACTTCTTGGACAATTAATAGCCTAATGTAGAAGTCAGAAATGATTGTTTACATTGCACAAAAAGCTTTTGAAATTACAGTAAGCGTGTGATTAAACGTGTATATGTGTCATTTATTTCTGCACACGCAATTCTACATATTTAAAATCTCATCTATGAATTTCTGATTCATATTTGCTAAATTAGGGTTGTTGTTGTAGCGGTTAATTATCATAATATTAACTATAAAAGCAGTAATAAGGATAAATTATACTATTAATAACAAATACTGTGTGAATATTAATCCTGAATGTTACTGAATTCATTCATCTGCTCAACAAAATCTCACACAGCGAAGTCATTCTGAGGTAAACCTTTGGTATTTCTCCTTTAACAAAATCCATTGCGAGCAAAATGACAATTCATCACGATTGCCACCAGGGGGAGAAATACGACAGTTGTGTGCGAATGTTGGAGACAGTGAAAAGGCGGCTTACTGGTGAACTTTACTTCCCAACTTACCCCGGGTTCACAAGTCCTCTGTGAGCGGCGGATGTGATTGTGTATATCCAACGCGACCGCCCCGCTTACGCCACCCTCACGGAGGATTTGTGAACCCGGCGTTATGTGAGACCTTATACAATGCTGGTGCAACCCTACTAAGGTGAATAGATGTTAAAACTGTCATTTCTCACGTAGACGTGTTTTAAATTCAGGGGCAAATCCTGTGCATTTTCTGCACTAATGTTTATAGAGGATCAAATGAGAATGGCAAAGATAGAAGTTTAAAGTTACCATTTTAATATTACAATGTCTCACAACAAAATAACATGCATAAAAATTAATTGTCATCTGCTGTACCCATAAATTGTGCTGAAAACTTTTGTGTTTTATTTAAATGCTTAAATACAGTGGGGCCAAAAATATTGGTACCCTTGTTAAATATGAGAAAAGAAGGCTATAAAAATATATCTTTATTGTTTATCCTTTTGGTCATTAATTCAAAATATTCACAAAAATCTATCCTCAAATAGATATCAAACAATTCCAAACACAACACAAGTTATATATATAAAAAAATATATTTTTTTATATATATATATATTAGGGCTGATGATTTAACGCATTAATTCAGTGCGGTTCATTTGACCAAAAATAACGCTTTAAAAAAATGTACGCATTTAATTGCAATGCTGTAAAGTGTATTGAAATATGTAAAGAATTTGGTATTTTTATTAAACTGTTTATTTATTTTCCTTTTTGTTGTTGTTTGTTTTAATATACCTCTTGTTTCTAGATGTAACATTTTTGTAAGCATTAATACTTTTCTTTTTTTTTAAATGTCTGATGCAGGTGTCTGATCATTGATGGGTCCTTAAACAAGCTCTCATAATATATCTCCAACTGATTGACAAATTCACTTGTGCAATGGATATCTGTGAACTGTATGTCAATGATTGTCGTATGATCAATAATATGGTAGTAAACAATATAAACAGTATTCTAAAGCTGCTTTTTGTATTGTCAAAAAAAAAAAAAATATATATATATATATATATATATATATATATATATATATATATATATATATATATATATATATATATATAGTGGGGCGTGGTTGTATGTCTGTCTGCGGGTGAGAGCGGTAAGTCTGGTCGCCTGGGTTGTAATTATCTTTAACACCTCTCTTTTGTTGTAGTAATGACAGAGGGAGACTCAAAAGAGACTCAAATCCCTTGCCACCATCCAGCAAACCCAGCATCAAGCCCTAATAGAGTTACGCCTGGAGCAGGAACAGCAGTTCAAACATTTGCTTTAGGCCCAAGCGAAGGACCGGCTGGCACTGCGACTCCCCCGGAGCCCACTTCCCTCATGACACTCATGGAGTTGGGGCCAGATAATGATCCAGAGGCCTACCTCAACCTATTTGAAAAAAAAATCAGAACTAAGCGTCCTTCCCCATATCTCCCACTTCTCGCTCTCTATCTCCGTTCTCCTTCCCAGCTTGGCAGAATCACCCCCATGAGTGTGGTAGGGAGGCTTGGGCTGGTCTGTTGGGGCTGTGGGGAAGCCGGGCACTTCCAGGATCAGTGCTCTGCGATGGAGGTGGCAACACTGGTCCAGATCCCTGACACTCCGCAGGCCGCCCCCGATCGGGCAAGTTCGTATCATGTACCGGTAAATCTAAAATGGATACATACCACACATTGGTGGATTCAGGCTGTTCTCAAACCTCCATTCATCAACGCTTGGTGCAAGACGGGGCATTGGGCATGGATAAACGGGTAAGGGTGTGGTGTGTGCACAAGGATATTCACAGGTATCCAGTGGTTACCATTGAGATACTATTCAGGAAAAAAAATATAGAGTAGAGGCCACGGTTAATTCCTGCCTCACCCATCCAGTTATTTTGGGAATGAATTGGCCTTGTTTTAAGAATCTATTAAGAGAAATATGTGTGGATGAGTCCTGTAGAATGTTGTCTCTGTGTGTGACATGCGATGCTATGGCTGGAGAGTTGTCTATGTCTGCGCCGCATCATGAGGATTCCCTGAAGATTTCCCTCTAGAGCTGTCACTGGACAAATCTCAAGCATGCGTTTGACCAAGTGAGAGAAATTGATGGTCAACTACTCCAGCTTGACGTCGCACTCACATACCCATATTTTTCTGTTATAATAGATAGGTTGTATAGAGTGATGCAGGACTCAAACGAAAGAAAATACAACCCAATTGTTTGTACAGAAGAGCCGTCAGGAAACCCTTTTCCAGGTGGCTCACCATAATCAAATGGCTGACCATCTAGGGTATGAGAGAACACTTAACCGAATAAAGGCCCATTTTGTTTTGGCCGGGAATTCACTGGGACATTCGCAAATGGTGTGTGGCGTGCTGTGAATGTCAGTTGGTCAATCCACCAGCCACCCCAAAAGCGCCATTGTGCCCTCTACCACTAATCAAGGTCCCCTTCAAAAGAATTGCCATGAACCTCATCGGGCCATTAAAATGGACCATATGCAGGCAACGCTTAGCATTAGTTCTGGTGGACTATGCAATGCGATATCCGAAAGCAGTGCCCCTGTGAAACATCTCAGCACGTAGTGTTGCGGAGGAACTCTTCAGAATAATCTCCTGAGTGGGGATTCCAAAAAAATCCTTACTGACCAAGGCACTACCTTTATGCCACGAACACTATGCAAACTATACAAATTGTTAGGTATTAAATCGATTCGCACCAGTGTTTATGACCGAAAAACAGATGGGTTGATGGAACGATTTAATAAAACCTTAAAAAATATGATTTGTAAGTTCGTACACGTGGACTCTTGAAATTGGGATAAGTGGCTCGACCCTCTGTTATTTGCAGTGCGAGAGGTCCCGCAAGCCTCCATGGGGTTTTCCCCATTCAAGCTAATGTATGGGCATTGGCCGTGCGGCATACTCAATGTCATACAGGAAGCTTGGGAGGAGGGACCTTCAAACAGTAAAAATGAAATTCAGTACATTCTTGAGCTTAGAGCAAAGCTCCAATCCTTGGGTCGATTAATACAGGAGAATTTGCTCTGAGCTCAGGAATGTCAAAGCTGACTGTATGACAGAGGCACTTGACTACAGGAATTCGCACTGAGAGATAAAGTGATTGTATTACTGCCCACCTCAAGCTCTAAATTACTTGCCAAGTGGCAAGAGCCTTTTAAGGTCACACGGTGAGTTGGAGCTCTCGATTATGAGGTTAAGCGAACAGATAGGGGCGATGCACGCCAAGTTTACCATCTCAAACTCCTAAAAGCATGGAGGGAGATGGTCCCTGTGGCCCTAGTGTTGGTATTCCCTGAGAGGGCGGAGCTCAAGCCAGAGGTGACTCTCAAAACAAATTAATTCACCCCAGTCCCTTGTGGAGACCACATCTCACCGTCCCAGCTCACAGACGTGGCCAAGTTTCAAACGGAATTTGTGGATGTGTTCTTGCCTCTCCCCGGTCGCACAAATCTCATAGAACACCATATAGAGACCACCCGAGGGTGGTGATTCGTAGCCACCCTTATCGCCTTCCTGAATACAAAAAAGTTGTTCAGGAAGAATTAGAGGAGATGCTTTATATGGGCATAATAGAAGAGTCGCACAGTGATTGGGGCAGCCAAGTAGTTCTGGTGCCTAAGAGCAACGGGTCGGTCTGGTTCTGTGTAGACTATCGCAAAGTGAATGCGGTGTCCAAATGTTATGCTTATCCAATGCCTCGGATTGACGAATTGCTCAATTTTATTCGACACTTGATTTAACAAAGGGTTATTGGTAGATCACTTTAACTCCAATCTCTTGAGAAAAAACTGCTTTTTCAACACCGTTCGGTGTTGGTTACACCAATTTGTGACCCTTCCATTCGGTTTGTTCGGGGTCCCAGCCATGTTTCAGCATCTCATGGACAAAATTCTCAGTCCCCATACACAGGGCCAGCCCTAGAGTTTTGGGGGCCCTTAACAAAAATAGTGTATGGGGCCCTACAGGTTTCTGAACCAGCCAAAGGGTGTGCACAAATCATGCCCACAATGGTGGGGCGATCCGGCACAAATTAAGCCCTAGAATACAACAAAACATGATACCCCCTGTCCCCCATTGCCTATGAATAGAATATATTTGCAGTAAATTAAACAAAAAGCCATTGTTTTAGGGAACATGATTGTTTATTTAAAAATATATTAAAACAGATTTAACAAATTCAAAGAGCAGATTTAACAAAGTGCAAAGAACAGGCTATAAATCTAACTCTTAAGTCCAAATACAAAAGTACAATATAAGAAAAAACTCTTAACAAGATAAACTATAATACAAAAGTGCAATAAAAGTGCAATAAGAGATTAAAACTCTATAGCCCAATATGGCTCTTCACAGCCAGAAAATATGGCCTAGGCTTCAGTAATAATCATGGGTTGCCTGGACCTCAGAACTTCTGCTTCCTTGTCTTTCTAGAGGCAAAGTCAACTATAACTGCATCATAACACATTTGGTTGCCAACTTCGTGGTTGATGCTAATAATAGCCAGTCCACTTAGGCACTCCTGAGCCATGGATGACCTCAAGTAGGTCTTTATTAATTTCAGCTTGGAAAAGCTTCTCTCTGCAGATGCGACAGTGACAGGAAGAGTGCATGCTATTTTCAGCGCTATCCAGTAGTTTGGGTACAATTCGGACAGCTCTATTTGGTGGATAAAGGAAAGCAGCTCCTGAGGCTCTGGATCTCCCTCACTAGCTCTCTCCCAACAAGGTCAGCTGCATCATCACATGTGAGTGTCTCTTCAAGCTGTGCACACTGGTTTCCAAGGGTGGTGTCATCAAGATGTTGGAAGTTCAGGAGCACTCCAAATGTATCTCTGACTTCTCCTAGAGACTGGAAACAGTCATCTAAAGACTGGATGCCACTGTCCACCACAACATTGAAGTAGGCAGTTTCCAGTTTCTCAATGGCATCAGCCGCTGGTTCATCGGCTGCCTCATAGGCAAAGTGCCTTTTTGTGCTTCTCAGCCTGTTTGTTGAAGCACTACCTCCACAATCATTGTTTCACAGAGATCTTTTGCTGTGGTCTGAGCATCTCTGAAGCCAGTGGCCCTGTAATTCACTAGCGATGCTCTGGTTTTGTCTATTAGACTGACATGTTCACAGATTGAAAATGATTACTTGTAATAGAAATCTTGCTCAAAATGTCATACCAGACAACTGTGCATAATTGGAAACAGAATGATCCTATTTCTTCAGCTAGAGAGTGGTCCACTTGTCTCACAGATGGATATTTTGCCTCATCTCTGACCTCAAGTAAGGCATCCCTGACTTTGAATGGAAGCGTAAATGCTCAATGCTATTTAGCCGGCTTTCCCACCTTGTGTCACTCCAAGACTTGAGAGTGAGGTTGGCGTGTTTCTTTAAAATGGCTCACCTCTGCGTAGCAGCTGAATTTTTTTATAAACGTTCTGTACCACTCCAAAGAAGCTGGTGGCATCCACTAACCCTTTGGCAGCATCTGCAACAATCAAATTGAGCATATGTGTTCCACATGCAACTGTAGGGAATAAAGGAAATGCAACATTTAGAAGTGAACTTACACCATTATATGTAAGGATATTTGGTATGCTAAATTTAGAAGGGAATTTAGAGTCTTGAAATATGTGAGCTATGAACTAAATTAAACTGTCCTTATTGTACCTTATTAGGTAATGAAATGTATAACGGAATTAGTCACATTCGACAACCATTTTAAATTAGATAAATGACAAATAAATAGATTTTTTGTCTTAACAGATTCTCCACCATTAAAATTTTAATATTTTAATAATTTAGTTGTATCCGCTCACAATTTCTACTGTAAGGAATTAGCTTTAATAATATCACACGTAATTAGGTACAGCTTTGAAACTAAATCTTTTAGAAACAGGGATGAGATTATTTATCAAAATTTACCACAGTTACATCGTCTTTGAACACAGACAAACTTTATTACTATTCTAAACATAAATCAAATCTAACACATATATAAATTAGGTTGGTGAAAAGAGTGACAGAATGTGAAATAAAATGATCAATACAGTGAAAATGAACTTTATGGAGTCCGTTGACAATACCTTAAGAACCATTTATCCTTCTTTGAGTCTACATCGATTTGCTATCGGATTACCCAAGTTATTTAATTAATACACAAGCACTTTGAGCACAATACTGGAGATCTTCTTGCGTGTCTTTGTGGTGTTTCCTTGAGTTCTTTGTGTTGCTTGGTTCTTGGTCAAAAGTTCGTTCCGTCTATGTTTTTAACTTCTGTATGATCGAAGTGTTATTGTCTGTATGAATTATGAGGTTAGCTGTGAAGTGAGGTGCCGAGCTTACTTGGGCCTCACATGGCATGGACCTGGCAGTCAGCGGAGTGACCAGCACGTGCAGGCAGAAGAGAGAAGAGCAAGAAGGAGCCAAGAGAAGAGAGGATCAAGAGACAAGAGGCAAAAGAGTGCATTCTTTCTGTTTAGAAATATTTGAACTGAAATTGTCCACATCCCCAAAGGTGTCTTGCACCAATCCGAAGTGACTTTTCAGAGTCACATGGTCAACTGGGCTGTCTTTTCCCACAGTCAATGTATGGTTCTTTGTTCCAGAGTCTTAAAAATCTCCCGCTCAAAAATAGTGCATATTTAATCATGAGCATACAGCAGCGAACGCTTACGTACTAAACATGAAATCTTTTTATGGAGGTTATAAGTGTAGGTAACAAAATATGAAAATCCCTGGTTACAAAATCATATTTGTTTTACACAGCATTGTATTTTATCAAGTTAAGCCTTATAGTTACCATTCTTTTCATGTATCCCCAGTATCATCCCAATATTCATCCAGTCCTGTTGTCCCACTGTAAGCTTTGCAGATTTTTTTGAGAATAATTTACAGCAAAAACAGTAGACAGCATCCTTCTTTTCTGAATACATCAACCAGCTACATCTAATTTTCTCTCCATTAACAAGTGGCCTTAACATTTAACGATGGGGGAATCTTCTATTTTGTCTTTTTGTATAAACAAAGTCTTGGTTCACATGTATTGGCCCACTGATAACCATATCTACCCTAACTGTACCAGTTATGTGTGATGGCCAATCAGCTGGATCAATTGGTGAACCAGAGGCAGAAGTAGATGTAGGAACATTGTGATGGAGACCAGTCGACGTTGTTGCAGCACCAGAATGACCAGCAGCTGCTGGGTATGACGGACCTGGTATCATGAAATAAAGAAGATACATTTTATATTTTCTAAATAAAAAAGCTCTCAATTCAAAGAGATCTTTTTCTTTATCAATGTGCCATAAGAATAGAGAAGCAAACGATCCTTTTATGTAAACTTACCAGCTTCATCCTCACTGGAGGTATCGAGAGGAAGTACCTGTGTACCACTAAAACCAGTCGGCATTGCTGTACCAGAATGCTGTACAGTTGCTGCAGCACCAGAATGACCAGCAGCTGGAGGTGACGGACCTTGTATTATGAAATAAAGAAGAGAAATTAGATATTTTATAAATGCAAAAACCTCTCATTTCAGAGAGAGAATTTTACCAATAAGATAGTAACTGTAGTAAGGGCCATTTGAACTCACTAGCAGTGTCATCGATGGAGGTGGTTTGTGGTCCTGTACCAAAATACTTTAATAGTGCTCCTGAGGAGAAGGAAATTATGCATACAAAAAATGTATTGAAGGAGCATTACAATTAACCCTTTCCAGTCTCAGCCCAAAATTCTGAAAATTCCATTCTGTGCCAGACTATGGTATTCATATACAAATTCATGTTATATTCATATTCATATAACATCACACTCCTGAACTGTATATACCATATTGAAGAGAAGAACTAGGGATTTCAAATCATATAAATATATGTATGATTATTTAAGGCTAATCATCATTTATCAATAAGATATTACACAGCAATTTTTACAAAAATCTTCTCCGGCCACAATACTTCATCAGACAACTGCACTTTCAACCATTTTAATTACAAGCTAGAGGGAAACTTAGATTGTATGAAATGTACATACTTTTGTGGGCATTGTAGAACAGCAGACAGATTAGAAATATAATTTCAAATTATAGAATATTTATTTGTTTATTTGAATAATTGTTCCCAAATTCAAACGCTCTGGCTGGAAAGGGTTAAAGCACACAAAAAGTAGCAAACAGTATTAAAAGAGGCCACAGATTGTCTGATTCGAGAAAACAGCATTAGGACCTCTGTAAACATTAGCTAGCTAGCCAGCTCAAGTTCATAGTTAGCTAAGAAGAGCATTGGCGAATATTCTTACTATTTGCAGCTTACCGTTTTCTCGACTTCTTTTCTCCTCTTAAATTTTTTTCTTTTTTCTTTTCTCTTATCCAGGTGGGTACATTCGCTTCATGATGGCTGGATGTCTGTTACCTAGCTACTGCTCCTGGCAGTTGACAAACGGAAACAGCAGAGTGCTGCACACAGTGCGCATCATCCTCTCGACACCCACACAATTTAAAATCCTCCATCCTCGTTCCAAAATTAGATTTAAGAAATGTAGAAAAATATATAAATGAAACATTTCATTGATTCGGTTGTGTGTACTGTTAATTAGAGTAATTGATGGGCAAAAAAAAAAAAAAAAATGTTTATTGGGTCGGGCCAGCCCTGCCCATACAGCATATTCAGCTACAGATTTAGATGATATTATAATATATAGCAATGACTGGCAGCAGCATATGCAACATCTGAGAGCTGTCCTGAGATCACTGCGGTAGGCGGGGCTCACAGCCAACCCAAAGAATTGCGCAATTGGGCGGATGGAAGTTCGTATCTGGGTTTCCACTTGGGCCACGGGTAGGTGCGTCCCCAGCTTGACAAAATGGCAGCATTTGCATCCTGTCCGAGGACCAAGACCAAATAAGGAGGTGAGGCAGTTTCTGGGGCTGACTGGCTACTACCAAAGGTTTGTGCCTAGTTACTCTGACATCACCAGCCCATTGACTGATCTTACCAGAAAGGGGCCCCAATTCGGTCCATCGGACGGAGTCGTACCAACAGGCTTTTCTAAAGATAAAGTCTGTGCTTTGTGTGGGCCACTTTTATATGCTCTTAATTTCTCTCTCCCCTTTATTTTGCAGAGGGATGCATCCGACAAGGGACTGGGGGCAGTGCTCTCACAGGAGGTGGAGGAGCGACCGGGGCTGTACATTATTCACATGCTCTCGCTGAGAGAAACTAAGTACAGCACGGAGAAAGAGTGTCTGGCGATCAAGTGGGCCATCTATACCCTCCGCTACTACTTGCTGGGGTGGGCCTTCACCCTCTGTTCAGATCACGCCCCCACTGCAATGGCTCCACCGTATGAAAGATACCAAGCGCAGATCACCCATTGGTACCTGGTACTTCAGCCGTTCAAATTTGAGGTGATCCACAGACCAAGAGCGCAGATGGCTGTGGCTGATTTCCTCTCCAGGAATGGGCGGGGAGTTGGCAGGCCAGATGTTGGCAGGCCAGAGTCGGGTGGTGGGAATATGTGGGGATGGGGGCGTGGTCGTGTGTCTGTCTGCGGTAGAGAAAGAGCAGTAAGGATCTTCACCTGGGTTATAATTATCTCTAACACCTCTTGTTGTAGTAACGACGGAGGGAGACTCAAAAGCCGCACCAGCTCACCAGTAGAGAGAGAGAGAGAGAACTCGACGTTTACTGAGTGTTTCCATGAACTGACTGAGTGTTTAAAAAATATTTTCTTTTGTTATCTGATTGAGTGTTTGAATCTACTTGAACAGACTTTGTTCAGAACTTGTGGCAGAAAAATAAAAAGTCTTGCCTGCACTGCTACGTTGCCTCCTGACTCCTCCATTGCCCAAGAGAACTGAACTTGTTACAAACGTTTATCTGTGAACAACCCAAGTTGTCTCAAGCACCCCTAAAAGGACCCAAAAGCAAACAGTATGCAAACCACATCAGGAGGAGGTCTGAGTATGGTTCAATTGTTCAATTGATTTGTGCAATGTGAAAGCGAAGAGGTACCAGTCCGCTTTGCATTTTATGACACTAGTACCTCATGGCTTGCCATACATAGCTGCATTTCATACTTCGTATTCCAGTCACAATTTACTGTCCACATAATTTAATTTGTGCAATGGCAAATGTTCTTGGCTCATACGCACAATGTAAGTGACACGCAGAAGGAGACGCTTACTTGATCCATACCTCTCGAGGTGATGGATAAAGAATTTCAAATGTTTTCCCTAATGCGAAATAAGGTCTTATTTATGTTTTATTTTAATTATTTAAATATACATAAATTCTATGTAGGTTTATCGGAGAGCCTAAACATAATGTGAGAGAGTGAAGTATTTAGGACAGAAATGCAGTATTGTTAATATTGCATAATGTAATATAATTGGCTGTGTTGTCTGGGTTTCATAAATGAAATTACATATAAAATGTTATGTTTTATGTAATTCTATCACTGTGTAATAATTTTTTATGAAAAATGCAATATTTTTTAAATCATTAAAAGTAATCATATAGTCCCATTTTATTATATGATTTCAAGTTAAATATTAATAAATTACTATTAAGTTGTAGGCCTATCTGTCAAAAGCATACGTACACCTTAAGAAGAATGACAATTTGTATGACAATTGCTTATCATAATAATCGCAATTATTCATAAAGAATTATTGTCAGCCAAATTTCATAATCATGAAAGCCCCAGCTGCAATGGGGTCTGAGTTCTTAAGGAGCAGTAGTGTGAACAACAAGGGGTCTGAGACCACAATAATGTGAAGAGGACCAAGAAAGAAACTGGTTCCTCTTTTAAGTCCACTATTATTGTGAACACCAAAAGCATTTAGGCCATTTGCGACTGGTTCACTTTAACCGAACAGAGTTTTGTTCACTTAAAATGTACTATATGTGAAACCACCCTATAATGCCTAGGTTGGAGAACATGCTTTCACTAAGAAGTTTTTAAAAGGTTTTGCCATTTTTTGAGAAAACGCAGAATTTGTCTTTGTTTCTCACTTCTGTTTCATCCCTGTTAAACGTCTAGGTTACGTATGTAACCTCCGTTCCCTGATGGAGGGAACGAGACGTTGTGTCAGAGAAGCGACACTAGGGGGTCTCTCTTGAGCGCCGATATTCACCTCTGGACTATGAAAAAAGGCCAATGAGAGTTGGCAACCAGTATTTGCATGTCCCGCCCCCGGACATACGGGTATTTAAGCGGCGCAAATACGAGAGTTCATTCAGGATTTTTCTGAGGAGCCGGAAATGGCTCAGCGACGTGGCAGGGGAGACACAACGTCTCGTTCCCTCCATTGTGTCAGAGAAGCGACACTAGGGGTCCACTTATAAAAGTGCCATGCGCTGAGCCGTGTATGTGAACTGCTGATACAGGAGCGAGCAGGTATTCTTACGTGCAGGACGACCAACTGTATCAGTTCAGTTCAGTTCAGTTTCAGTTTCTTGTCCCCTAAGGGAAACTTGTCTTGCAGCCAGGTAAACATACAGGTGACACAACAGGTAGCCTAAACACCACATACACATACCAATAAACAACACAAACTACTAGTTAAAAACACTGTTACAGTATTACCCATCTATGTCATAGAATTGTGCAAATTTAGCAACCGAATTGCACTTGGTATAAAAGAGCTCTTAGTCCTATTGGACTTAAAACAAGGGACTCTAAATCTTTGACCTGAGGGGAGGACCTCAAAAGAACAATGAAGGGGATGATTTACACAGTCCAATATGACATCTGCTTTCCTCATAACCTGCCTCTCATAAATATTTGTCAAGGAAACCTGTGGACAGCCTATTAATTTACCAGCCACCTTCACAATATGGCGTAGATTATTTGCCTCATAGAGGGGGGAACATACAGCATGGCAACCGAGGCAGCCATGACTGCCTAAGGGAAACACGGGAGTCAACTCGCCAGAGGGGACAGAACCGTGGTGTTACACACAGGGGGAGTCCGAAGGAGGCCTTACCTGTGGAGCACCTATACCAGTACAGGGTAGCTTGCGGTACCCGCAGTGGCTTGGGTCAGTGAGTTCCTCCGCTGAACTGCGACCCACGAGGGCTAGGGAGGAATCGACCAGTGTCCCAAACCTGAGATCTCCTGGGAATGAAGGCGCACTGTTTCCCTGGTTAGGGGGAAGGGCGCTAGGTGCAAGCGATTCACCCGGTCAGATCGTGGGCGTGACACCGAGTTCTACGGGCTCGGTACCTGAGAAAACACGGGACAATACTGACTCAACTCGGAGATTGTAGAATCTCGCAAAAGTGTTAGGTGTTGCCCGCTGCTCTACAAATGTCTGATAGGGCAGTGCCCCTAGCCAGTGCCCATGAGGACGCAACACTCCTGGTGGAGTGAACTCGGACCGGCAAGGGGGGGCACGGCCTGGGTGTGATAAGCCAGGAAAATGGCGTCGACAACCCAGTGGGCGAGTCTCTGCTTGGAGACAGCGTTCCCTTTCTGCTGTCCCCCAAAGCAGACAAAGAGCTGCTCAGAGCGTCTGGTGCTCTGTGTGCGGTCCAGATAAATACGTAAAGCATGTACTGGACACAGCAGTGAAAGGGCTGGGTCTTCCTCCTCCTGGGGCAGCGCTTGCAGGTTCACCACCTGATCCCTGAAGGGCGTGGTAGGAACCTTGGGCACATAGCCCGGTCGCGGTCTTAGGATCACGAAAGTATCTGCCGGACCGAACTCCAGGCAAGCGTCACTAAAAGAGAACGCATGCAGGTCCCCGACCCTCTTGATGGAAGCGAGCGCGATCAGCAGGGCAGTCTTGAGAGAGAGGGCCCTGAGTCCAGCTGAGTCTAGCGGCTCGAAGGGGGGTCTCTGGAGTCCCGTAAGGACGACCGAGAGATCCCAGGAAGGGGAACAGGTTAGGCCGGGAGGGAGTTATCCTCAAGGCACCTTTTAGGAACCTGACGATTAAGTCGTGCTTACCAAGAGACTTGCCGTCTACCGTGTTGTGGTGGGCCGCGATAGCGGCAACATACACCTTGAGGGTGGAGGGGGACAGCCTCCTCTCCAGCCTCTCCTGAAGAAACACGAGCACTGACCTAACTGCGCACTTCTGCGGGTCTTCGGCTCAGGAAGAACACCAGTCCGCGAACAGACGCCACTTTAGAGCGTAGAGATGCCTGGTAGAGGGGCTCTGGCTTGATTGATTGTATCTATGATGGTCGGTGGTAGGCCGGCTAGATCTTCCGCATCCCATCCAAGGGCCAGGCGTGGAGGTTCCAGAGGTCTGGGTGCGGGTGCCAGAGCGTGCCCGTCCCTGAGAAAGAAGGTCCTTCCTCAGGGAATTCAGCCAGGGAGGGGCTGTCGTGAGGAGCGTGAGGTCCGAAAACCAAGTCCGGGTAGGCCAGTAAGGGGCTACCAGAATGACTTGCTCCTCGTCCTCCCTGACCTTGCATAGCACCTGTGCAAGAAGGCTCACTGGGGGAATGCGTACTTGCGCAGCCCCGCGAGGCCAGCTGTGTGCCAACGCGTCTGCCCCGAGGGGAGCCTCTGTCCGGGCATACCAGAGCGGGCAGTGGGAGGTTTCTTGGGAGTCAAACAGGTCTACCTGAGCCTTGCCGAACCGGTCCCAAATCAGCTGGACCGACTGGGGGTGGAGCCTCCACTCTCTGCCAGGCAAGCTTTGTCTTGACAGCGCGTCCGCTATCACGTTGAGGTTGCCGGGGATGTGAGTGGCGCGCAGTGACTTGAGTCGCTGCTGACTCCAAAGGAGGAGACGACGGGCGAGCTGTGACATGTGGAGGGAGCGTACTCCGCCTTGGCGGTTTATGTAGGCTATGACCGTGGTGCTGTCTGTCCTGACTAGGACGTGTTTGTTCCGAATTAACGGGAGAAACTTCTGCAGGGCCAGAAAAACAGCCAGCAACTCTAGGCAGTTGATGTGCCAGCGCAGCGGGCCTCGGTTCCGCCGGCCTGCGGCTGCGTGCCCGTTGCATACGGCACCCCAACCCAATTTGGAGGCGTTGAGACGTGGAATTGAGACGTGGAAGTACGCGTCCTTCAGGTCTACCGCTGCGAACCAATCTAGATGCCGGACGCCAGATAGAATTTGTTTCTGGGTGAGCATTTTGAACGGGAGTTTGGACAAGGTCTGATTGAAAACTCGCAGGTCCAAGATCGGTCGTAAGCCGCCGCCTTTCTTGGGTAAAACGAAGTAAGGGCTGTAGAAACCCTTTTTCATTTCGGTTGGAGGGACAGGCTCTATCGCATCCTTTAATAGAAGGGAGGCGATTTCTTCGCGCAGGGAGAGGGCATGTTGGCCGTGTACTGCGGAAAAATGTACGCCCACGAAGGGGGGCGGAGACCTGGCAAACTGAATTGCGTAACCAAGTCGAATGGTCCGGTGCAGCCAGCGTGACGGGTTGGGCAGTGAAAGCCACGCCTCTAAACTCCGTGCTAGGGGCACCAAAGGGGACGGGTTTTTTGGACGTACCCGGCGGGGCTTCGCAGCGGTGCGGAACAGGTAACGCGGCGTCGGGAGGCAACATGGCGTCCGGAGGCTCTGGTGCTGAGAATAAACTCAAAGCACTTACCTTGCTCCGCGCACCCGGCGGGGGGCGGGTTCGTGACTGAGGAGGAGGTCTGATGTCGGCATCCTCTGGACTCGTCTGAACTGGCCGGCCGGGGAACAGTCGTGGCGCTGAAGGCGGGGACACCGCATCCATGGAGCGGGTCTGTTGAGGCCTGAAAGCAGAGTGCCGTGAG
Organism: Xyrauchen texanus; assembly: GCF_025860055.1. NCBI lineage: Eukaryota > Metazoa > Chordata > Actinopteri > Cypriniformes > Catostomidae > Xyrauchen > Xyrauchen texanus. The sequence goes on along the minus strand of NC_068302.1, from coordinate 20,831,393 downwards.
AACAGCATTTGCGGGCCATGTGCCCCAGAGACAAAGGAAATAGCTCTTTTATTGAGAATTTGGGTACCGCAGCCCGTGTTAGGGGGTGCGGCAAATGAAAAAACAAAGGATTCTCCTCCCAGCCCTCCACCGGGGGACGGAGCGGTCTTACCACCTCCGGAGCTAACGTCTTGGGCTCTGGGTGCGTTTTCTCAGGAGCGCCTGGGAGCCTTCCGGGTCCTCAAGGGGGTCCGTGAGACAGGGGGCGTGCGCTTCCCGCGGTTTGCTCGACGCTGGGGCTGATAGCTGGGCCCGGGTTGAGGCGGAGCAGGGGCTTGCCTTCTGGCCGCGGGAGGATGCCCTCGGCGAGCAGACGGGGCATGGGCCGTGGCGGCAGGCTTGCGGCGAGGCATGATGTGAGAGATGGCCTCCGTCTGCTTCTTCACCGTGGAGAACTGCTGGACAAAGTCCTCGACGGTGTCGCCGAAGAGGCCGAACTGGGAGACGGGGGCGTTGAGGAAGCGAGTCTTGTCGGCTTCACGCATCTCGACCATGTTCAGCCACAGTTGACGTTCCTGGACCACTAGCATGGCCATCGCCTGCCCGAGCGCTTGCGCTGTGACCTTCGTCCCTCTCAGGGCGAGGTCGGTCGCTGTGCGCAGTTCCTGCAGCGTGTCGGGATCAGGGCCGCCCCCGTGCATGTCGCGTAGTGCCTTGGCTTGGTGGACCTGCAGGAGAGCCATGGCATGCAGGGCGGAAGCGGCGCATCCGGTGGCGCTGTAGGCCTTCGCTGTCAGCGAGGATGTTGCTCTACAGGTCCGGGAAGGGAGTACGGGGCGACCTCGCCCTATCCACCTGGGGAATCGCCTCGTACCCATGGCGCGCTCCACCATCGAGGGTGGCGAGGGCGGACGAGCCTGTGGCGATGTGACGAGTGGAGAGGGGTGCTCTCCACGAAGACGTCAGCTCAAGAGAGACCCCCTAGTGTCGCTTCTCTGACACAACGTGGAGAGAGTGACAGAAGGGGAACTATGACATTTCCACACTTGATTGAAAGGAATATTCCAGGTTCAGTGCAAGTTAAGTTCAATCAATAGCATTTGCAACATAATATTGACAAAAATTTGCTTCGACTTTCCCTTCTTTTCTTTAAAAAAGCAAAAATATGGGGGCCTGGGTAGCTCAGCGAGTAAAGACACTGACTACCACCCCTGGAGTTGCCTGTTCAAATCCGAGGCGTGCTGAGTGACTCCAGCCAGGTCTCTTAAGCAGCCATATTGGCCCGGCTGCTAGGGAGGGTAGAGTAACATGGGGTAACCTCCTCGTGGTCACTATAATGTGGTTCGCTCTTGGCGGGGCACATGGTGAGTTGTGCTTGGATGCCGCAGAGAATAGCGTGAAGCTTCCAAATGCCTTATGTCTCCACGGTAATGCGCTCGACAAGCCACATGGTAAGATGCGCGGACTGGTGGTCTCAGCTCGCCCGGCAACTGTGATTCGTCCTCTGCCACCCAGATCGAGGCGAGTCTCTATGCCACCATGAGGACTTAAGAGCGCATTGGGAAAAACGAAGGACAAGTCTAAATTATTTTTTGTGATAATCAACATTATACAGCTAATGCTGTCGATTGAGCTAAACTTGTATGGAACCTGGAATATTCCTTTAAAAATTGTTTCATCTTTCTTACATCATATTTGAGGGCATGACAAAGTCTTGAAAAAAAGTTGCCATGTTTACATATATTTGCCTTGTCAAATGTTTTGTGATGGGGGAATATGTGTTTGTTTGTTTGTTTTAAACAAAGTTTTTCATAGCACAAATAACCAAATTATTATCGATGATTAATGTGGCGTGTGGTGCAGTGATGTTTCCTAGTTAAGGAAAATATCATTAGCCATTTTTGTACGAATATCAACCCTGTAACATTCAACCATAAAACATTTTTGAATGTACAGGATTAAGTGCTCTATACAATCTTTTCTGTATCAAATATAATGTAAATTATAATTTGTGATTTATACAAGGCACACAGTGTGATACCAGAATTGACTCAGTAATGTATTGAAATTATAAGGCTATGTGAATTCATACTTATGTTAATGTGAATGAATACAAACCTTTCTTTCAATCAGCTGTATTAATTTTCTCAAATGTTTTAAGAAATAGAAAGGAAAAAGGACAGGATCTTTTCTTTCTTTCTTTCTTTTTGATAACCAATAAAATCAACTTTGTAAAATAGTACATTGTAAATAATAGACCTACAGCTTTCTCTCAGATTATTTGTTGTTGCCATATATATCCATTTACTTATATATCCACTTTAAGATGCACTTTATGCCCCCACGACCACCAGCAAACCCGATGACACAGCCCATTCTTCTGAGCACAGGAGCGCGCAGATGTCAGGATCACCGTTTGAGTGACGGGAACGGGCGTGACGTCATAGAGGGGGCACCAACGAGTTTTGCCAAAGAAAAGTGGAGGTCCACAGTGGAGAAGACGTACAAAATGCATTCTGTTGAACGCTGAACATCATGTGAAGGTTCTCTAGGCGGTGTTTCCCAGTGACACTATCGCGGGTAAGATCTATAATATTATTCAAAGATAAGATGCGCTATCCGGAAAAATCTTCACCGCGCAGCAGCAGCAACATCAAACTGATACAGTATAATCTCCGTTTACCGGACTGCATCAGTCTAGGGTTTAATAACAAACTCTGAACTACGGAAACTAGACGCTCATCTCTTTTTTTTGTCCCTCAAACATAGAAAACCAGTGGAGCAGCTGACAATGAAAGGCGACGGTTAGAGCTGCGGGAGCATCGCTGCCTTTGTAGTTTTTTTCGGCGGATGGGCCGGAAGATAAGAAGAGTGTTGTCAAAATCTGATTTTATACTCAATTTCATTGCCTTTCCTGACTCTTGTGTCACTTCTGAATATACTTGCGAGTAAAACAGTTCTTATTCTATAAATACTGCTCACAGGTTTATATCTCTATCCGTTAAGAGTCAGGAGGATCAATTACAGACGTGCCGTGTTGCCACACAAAGGCGAATGAATGCATCGCTGCTGCCTATTGTGTGTGTGTGTGTGTGTGTGTGTGTGTGTGTGTGTGTGTGTGTGTGTGTGTGTGTGTGTGTGTGTGTGTGTGTGTGTGTGTGTGTGTGTGTGTGTGTGTGTTTGCGACTGGACCGACAGCCTTGTGTGTGCTTTCTTTGCCTTCATTCGCATGATTAACAAGTTCTCCATTTTTTATTATATTTAATTATCATGTTACCAAACAGATATTTGCTTGTGCGTAAATATTAGCTATTATTTATAATCAGTCAGTATAACGGATATATGTACATAAACCCCTTAAGCTAAATTTTGCTTGATCGTTGAACGGCAAATTGCATCAGCTTGCACGGTCAGCGCCATAGTCGCATGCATTATTTATAAAGTTTGGCTCACCCACTAGTGGTCCATGGGTTTAAGAATAGATTCTCGTGCTTGATAGAAACCTAATGTGATTTTGAAAGCTGGAAGTGTAATGCCCATACCTGAGTTTGAAAAGATAAAAAGTTGTATTGGCTTGAGGTACAAGTAAACTCTCTAAGCAAAGTGGAAACCTTGAAACGTCACTTTGGTTATGGGATTTTATGTAAGACAGACAGACTGTATTCAGTTTTAAAATGACAGATGCACTCTTGCTAAATTAGTATTCAAAGATGGAGTTTGTCATTTCTATGCCACCATATGGAATTGCAAAAAGAAATTTAGTTTTAAAATAAAATTAAACAACTTTCCAAATATGCCACCCCTTTGCTGTTGATGGAACAAGATAGTCCCGACCCCAACTTACGCCATTGGTTGAGTCAATGTTGTTGTGTTGGGCTAGACAGGCTGCTAAAAAAACAACAACAAAAAACAAAGGAATTTTTATAGCACCACAGAGACCCCGTGTTTAGAGTTTGTGAGAAAATTAAACAAGTATAACATTTAATTTTATACTTGTGTTTCAGATAAAAATGTGCCAGTTAGTTTGTGCATTTCTTCTTCACCAGAGAAATAACCCAAAGCATCAAGCATAAGACTGCTATCTGCACTGACAACACTCTGTTTTAAAGTAGTGTGGTGTTTCTTTCTTAAAACAAAGTGATTTTGAACTAATCTTTTAAGTGAACAAAAAGTTCTCGTTCACTTTTGTTTCATTGGTGAATGACTCTGTGTTGTTAAACGAATCCATTGAGTCAGTGATTGCTCACAACAAATAAATAAAATAAAAAATGGCCATTTGTCCCAACCTACTGAAGTAAATATGCAATCTCCAGAAATGGTGACTGAACGAATCAGTGAACGAAATCAAAATGATTGATTTGGAAAGTCACAAACACAGAGAAGAGTAATACACTAACAAAAGTATTTTTGCAGGTTGTTCCATTTACTTCATTAAAATAAACTAAAGCAACACTTTGCAACATTTTGTCACAACTTGATTTAATTGGGTTCTATCCAATGACATTAAAAAAAATTATGTTTACGTAATCCATTTGAGTTGGGGCTACATAAAAACTTGTAGCATTGATGTAACTGGGCAGGGGATTTCCATTTCCCAGCATGCTTTGCATGGGTCTGGATGGGTGAATTATGAATTTATTAGCAAGATGAGAGGAGGAAATTTGTTAATGTTTTATATTCTGTAATATTGGTATTTTAAAAGAGTCTCTTTTAACATTGTGGTGATGATTGGCGCTCATGTGTAGGTTGAAGATGGACTTTCACTTTCAAGATATGTTTGATTAAAGTGCTGTTTATCTCTATAAGCAGTTTTCATCAAATTGACAGTGCAGTCCTTACACTTGCTCACCTGGCAAATACTAACGATAAATAAACTAAATATGGTTGGATCAACATAAGAAATGTATTTAAATGGAAAATGATTCAATTGAGTTTGATTAACCTAATGAAGTTAAGTTAAAACTACTATAGTACATTGATTTTACCTAATTTAACTAAATTATGTTGGGTTAATGAAAATGACTTAATCTTAATGAATTGAATTAAATTGCTTCTAAATACTTTCTCAAATTCAATAAAGTAAGGGTAATGACATAATTTTTTGATTGCAACAGCTCCCCAATCAGATTTGAGAAATGGAAATAACTGTTGTATAAAATAATATAGAAAGCATTCTGAAAACGAATTTGAGTTTGTGAAAATCTCATGTTTGCAGTATTTCTAATATATAACGTATGTATATTTGTTTTCATCCATTGCCTTTCCCATATTGCTTTATTGTGGATGTGCTTATCTAATTATATTTCTTCTCTCTCTCCCTTTCACTCTCTCTGTTTCTTTCTTGCTCTTGTTCTTTCTCTTTTCTTTCTCCTCTGGAAAGAATGCATAAGGAACATAACAGATAACTGTGTCAGGAACATGGAGGGTACAGGACAGCCTGGAGCTGGAGATGGCAAGTGGAAGCTTTTAGATTATACCGTAGAAGAAGCACACCCACATTTGCAGTACCTTTTTTAGTATTAATATAAAAATCAAACATTACAGAACATTGCCAAGTCCAGTCTGGCCCTTTGGAGTATAATTCAATGTGAATATATGCTGCAGTGTTTTGGGGGCAGAGATGGAAGACTGTGTTTTATCTACTGTCTGTGAAGCAGGCACTGGCTGACTGGGATGTTGCTATGGAAACACTTGCCCTGTACTTGGGTGTTGAGTTGTATTCCACCAAGTGCTGTGCCCCTATTGCTTTGATAGGCTATACTGATACAACTTTAAGATCTCTTTTCATGAAGAAATTTGATGGACATGGGTTCACCTCAAAATCTTATCATCATTCACTCACCCTCATGTTGTTTCAAACTCACATGATTTTCTTTCTTCTGTGGAACACCTAAAATGGAATCCATGGAAGAAAGTCATCCAGGTTTGGAACAACGTGAGAATGAGTAAATGATAACAGAATGTTTATTTTTGAGTGAACTTTCCCTTTAAGATATCGCTGTCTGTTATTTTAGATGATGTTAATTGGGAATTATCTAGTACTTTTTCCACAATACGTTTTATTATAAATATTTTTTTATATTTATAGCTCTTTAATAGAACATTACGTTACTGATCATTACATTATTACTTTATTTGTCATGCTTTCCACTCTCTGCAGCCTCTCACAGGCAATACCCAGTCGCTCCGCTGTAAGCAATGGCCTGGCAGAACACTTCCCCGTTCAGATATGGCTTTGACCTGGGAGGACATTACCAGGATCTTCGTCCTCTGGGCACAGGTGCATCCGGCCTCGTCCTCTCTGCACTAGACAGGCGCAGCGGTCTGCGTGTGGCAGTGAAGAAGCTGGTCGTGCGAGATGCAGTGAGTGTAAAACACGCTCTGAGGGAGGTGAAGATCACCCGCCGCCTTCAGCATGAGAATGTGGTCAGAGTGTATGACGTGTTGGGGCCATCAGGTCACCCCTTACTGCATGACCTCACCCATGTGCCAGCAATATACATTGTGCAAGAGTGTATGGAAACCGACTTGGCCCAGTTACTAGAGCAAGGGCCGCTGCCATCCGAACACGCCACGCTGCTCTTTTATCAGCTTCTTCGCGGGATCAAGTTTATCCACTCTGCCAATGTGCTGCACCGTGATCTGAAGCCAGCGAACATCTTCATCAACACTGAGCAACTGCTGCTGAAGATCGGAGACTTCGGCCTAGCTCGCATTGTCGACCCACATTACTCACACAAGGTAATGCAACATGGCAAAATTGAAAATTACTTTACATGTTGTTTCACTTATTGGAAAGAATAGCAATAAATTAAACTTGATGAGTATTATGAATTGTGGAGCTTGAGCTTAGGTTAAGGACAAGTATAAGTTTAGATTCAACAACAGTGCATTGCTTTACTCATTGATCAATTGCTATGCTAATCAAAGCATTGTATTTCCAATTAGAATGTATTCAGCAAGCTAGCATTCGCTGTTAGCTAGATCTTGCTAGTACAAGCTAGGTAGGTTCCCTCTACTTGAAGTATTCAAGTTGATCTTACATGATAATTTTAAGTTTAGCCAGAGTTATAATAATGTAAGTGCCATCAAAATGTATGTTAGCTCACTCAAAATTTCAAGTCAAGTGCACAGAATAAAAAGTTCTGAAAGTTCTATTAACTGAAACCAGTTTTTATTCAATTAAAAAAAAAAGGAATGTAACTGTTTGACTAAAAATATTTAAGTTCTGCTAATTTATTAGGGTGTGAATCCTTGTTGTGGATTACCCCAACACTGCACATTTTGGATGTTTATTTCCCTTATTTCTGATGGGTTGAATCAGGTGTGTTAGATTGGTGAGATCTCCAATTTGTGAAGTGTTGGGACCAGGTTTGAAAATGCTTGTCTAGATGTCGGTCTTTGTTAGTAGATACAATGGTTCCTAACAAAGCCCAGATTAAATACATTATTATTATTTTTTTAAAGCGGTTTACCTATTGTGAAGACTCCTTTAGATTACATGTTTTTCAGTGTTCTCACAGTTATTGAAAACCTTTAAATATCAGGGAATTTTAAAATTGTGACTGGGAAAAGTCACAGAAATTGCTATAATAAAAGGTAATTGTAGTTATGCTCTGCTAAATATCAATTATCAGCTAAATATCGCTCTTGTGCATAGTGTAGAACTTGCTAGAGAGCTGTGATGTTAGATTTGAGAGTAAATCAATCATTTGAAATGGCTATTTCCATAAATGTGTCAAGTCAGTTCACATGTCGTCTGAATTATTAGTTTATCAATGACTCACAAACGAATTGAAAAGTCATGGAATAGTATTGGTGAACAAGTATGGACAACAAGGTTTTTGGACATGGTTCCATGGTGATAGATAGAAAAGACAGAAAGAGTGATGGATGGATGGATAGATAGATTGATTGATTGGCGATATACTTAATTTTTTTTAAGAGTGTGGTTCATTCTGAATAAAACTTAGAGGAACTGCTTGGTTAATTTCTGGGAACTATACTATTAGATTAGATAGTATCTATTGACAGAAAATGCTTCTCTACTAATCAAGGCCAGACTGTTACTGCAGGGTGAACCACAATGAAAGCTTGTAATTACAGTAAGGCAGTACGCCTTACTGTAATTACAAGCTTTCATTGTGGTTCACCCTGCAGTAACAGTCTGGCCTTGATTAGTAGAGAAGCATTTTCTGTCAATTAGCAAGTGCTGCAGGCTGTTAATGAAAGTTAATGACATTTTTATTTTTCAGTTTACTGTTCCTTTTCAACATAACCTAGTTAGAGCATAAGATTTTCTACTTTCAGTCCATCTTTTTGGTCTCAATAGTTCTAATTTTTATTAGATTTTTTTCTTTTCTTTTTTTTTACTAAATTAAATAAACTAAATGTAAATTATTTAAAATACTTCGTTGGTTAAGCAAGTCTTAAAATTGTTGGTCAAAATTCTTTATACTATTTCACATTGTGCAAAAGGCATGGTTCCTTTTTAGAGAATAATTTGTTGGCTGGCCTATTACTGTTGCACTGTACTGTTTGTTTTCTTTCTGCCCTGCAGTCTCAGCACAAAATCTTCTCTCTACTTTGCAAGTTTAGTTTTTACATCAAATGCTGCATTCAAACCTATTATATAGATTGTTCGGAGTCAGAAGAGTTTAGTAAAGCATTTTCTAAACTATACAAGTATTATGGCCTGTTTGATCCAGGTGACCCTACATTAGCCCTACTAATACAATTACAACTATTTTCTGTGCCCATTCCTCAATTTTCCATAGATTGCATGTAGAAGTCTTATAACTTGGACAATATGGCCTGCAGAGTTATGCAATAATAAATACGAACAATTATCTTAATGTTACAGGATCTAAAAGATTAATGTGGAACTTAACTGTCTCATTGTACTTGTGTATTATTTAGTAGAGCACACTGTGAAACACTAGCACTCTGGGAGGACAACATGAATGGAGAGTATTGTGTGAAACAGGACAAGGTGGAGTGAATGATTAGAGAAGAGGGGGATGACACAGTTTGGAAATGGAGGGAACAGCTCGACAAAAAACAGTCTTACCCAAGAAATTAAATAAGAAGCAATCTTGTTGTTTAAAATGCCTTGCACTTAAAATAAAACTGAGACTGCGTACTCTGTAAGAACAATATTTCTGTGCTCTTTCACAGTTGGGCCCACTAGTCTGAGACCATGTGGAAATGTGTCTGTTTTGCTTTATTTACTTTTTATAAAAGTCTATTTTCAGCATAAGAAAATAAGTAGTTAAATAAAAAATATAAATAAATAAAAAATAGTATTTGGAATGTCTCCCTTTTGGCCTAATGTCAGCATAAATTCAAATTGGCATTGACAAAATCTAATGATCCATGTTATCCCAGCATGATTTGAAAATATTCTAAAGAGATTTTAGGTAATAATCTTAAAGAAAATGTTTTGTTTTAAATTTTTTCTAAAACGTTCTGCTTATTTCCAAGTTTAAATGAAAAAAATGAAGAGAAAAGTTCCCAGATATTGAATATGGTCTTAGACCCCATTGTATTTTCTGTCTGTAATGGTGTATTGCAGTAGTCAGTGAATTTGCTTCAGTGAATTAAGAGCAGTGGTTCCTTTGACACATTCACTAAGCAAGTGCCTGCAACTCTGCTACTCGGTGCAGGGAGCGTTTGTTCCCCACTCAGCATGGAGGGAACATTCAGTTCCCAAATCTAGAGGAACACTGATAAGTGGACTATGGATTCACAGCAGCATCTGGATCCAAATATGCTAGTTGCATAGGCAGAAGGCTGAGAAGGCTCCAGATGCTACTACTTCAATCTGACATGATGAATAAGGACTCTGTGCTAAAGATGTTGTGGACACTGAACCTCATCTATAATTTAATATTTAAGCTATGTGCCCATTCACCTGTTCTCTAGCTAATTTATAATAGCTCTACATTGTAAGGAGCACTTTAATAGAGAAACGCTATATATCAGTGTTTCCCAACCTTTTTGTGTCTCAAGTACCCTCACAGGCCCATCAGTAAGGTTCAAGTACCCTTTCATAAACACCAGGCCAACAATATGTTTATATTAACTCATATTATACTGGATATCATTTGATGTTATCATAAACATTGTTAAAATCACTTTTAAACAAACAACAATCAATAATGTGGGTATAAAAACAAACTCGCCAAGTTGCACATTTGTGACCTGCTCCATAATATTGAGCCACTTTGTTCAGAGACACAATTTTTTTATTATAATTTTTTTTATCCCTTTTTCTCCCCAATTTTGGAATGCCAAATTCCCACTACTTACTAGGTCCTCATGGTGGTGCAGTTACTCACCTCAATCCAGGTGGCGGAGGACAATTCTCAGTTGCCTCCGCTTCTGAGACTTCAATCCGCACATCTTATAATGTGGCTTGCTGTGCATGACACCGCAGAGACTCATGCTACTCTGCAATCTATGCACAACTTACCACATGCCCCATTGAGAGCGAGAACCACTTAATTATGACCTTGAGGAGGTTACCCCATGTGACTCTAACCTCCCTAGCAACCAGACCAATTTGGTTGCTTAGGAGACCTGGCTGGATTCACTCAGCAGCACACCCTGGATTCGAACTCATGACTCCAGAGGTGGTAGTCAGCATCAATACTCACTGAGCTACCCAGGCCCCATCCAGGGACATATTTTGAGTTTTATACACTAATGTAAAAAGCAATTATATTATTATACACTCACTTATCTGAGTTACCATAGCCTTTCTGTCAGCTCGAACCAGTCTGGCCATTCTCCGTTACTCTCTCTTATCAACAAGGTGTTTCCATCCGCAGAACTCCCAATCACTGGATGTTTTTTAATTTTTGCCATCATTCTGAGTAAACTCTAGAACTTTAGCTGTTGTGCGTGAAAATCCCAGGAGATCAGCAGTTGCAGAACAACTCAAACCAGTCTGACACCAACAGTCATGTCAAGTAATTTTTATTTGTATTGCGCTTTTCACAACATACATTGTTTCAAAGCAGCTTTAAAGGAAATCATGAATTAACAAAATCAATAAATGAAACCGTAATATCTATAAAGTCTTAGAGTGATCATTGTGTAGTTTGATTAAACATGATTGTAAATTGTATATAGAAAGTAAATAAATAGTAATTGTATTTAGAACCCCTGTGAGCAAGCTGAAGGCAGCTGTAGCAAGGAACACAAAACTCCATAAGATGTTGGTTAATGGAGAAAAACAACCTTGGGAGAAACCAGACTCACTGTGGGGGCCAGTTCCCCTAGGGCAGCATGAATATAATGGCAATATTAGATATTTGTGTGCAGTGCAAGTCATGGTTTTAAATTTGTAAATTAAGCATTATGGTCCTGTGTTTTAAAAATACAATTTTTAAAAAAAAATATTAATATTAATGACTAATGTCTTTGAAGTCCATCCTGGATTATATGTAGAGGTTTACATAGATGCATTGTCCTTTGTTAGCTGGATGATGAAGGCTTTTGTTGGCAATCATGTCACGGTCGAAATCACTGAGATCAAATGTTTCCCCATTTGAGAACAAATTTATATCTAAATCTTTCCAAGTACCACCTGGAACCTGGTTAATTCCCCTCTGGGGTACGTGTACCCCTGGTTGGGAATTACTGCTCAAGATTGTACTCCAAGCTCCATTAAAGAATTTGTTCAGCCAAAAATGAAAATTCTCTCATCTTTTACTCACCTTCATGCCATACCAGATGTGTATGACTTTCTTTCTTCAGCAAAACTCAAATTAAGATTTTTAGAAGAATATCTCAGCTCTGTTGGTCCTTACAATGCAAGTGAATGGGTATCAACATTTTTAAGCTTCAAAATTCACATAAAGGCAGCATAAAAGTAATCAATAAGAATCCAGTGGTTTCTTCTATGTCTTAATAAGTGACATGATGGGTGAGGGTGGGAAACAAAATTTGAGTCCTTTTTTACTATAAATTCTCCTCCCTGTCTGTAAGTGGCCAATATGCACGAAGAATGCAAATCGTCAAAAACAAAAGAAGAACAATGTAAGTTGAGATTGATAGTAAAAAAGGACTTAAATATGTGTCTGTTTCTCAACCACACCTATCACAACGCTATCACACAACTGGATTTGAATGGATTACTTTTATGCTGCCTTTATGTCCATTTGGAGCTTAAAAATGTAGGTCACCATTCACTTGCATTGTGAGGACCTTCAGAGCTGAAATATTCTTCTAAAAATCTTTGTTTATGTTCAGCAGAAGAAAGAAATTAAAACATTTATTTGTAGTAATCAACATTATACCAAAAATCTGTTGATTGTGCTTTACTTGTATTGAACCCAGAATATTCCTTTTAAGGTTCAATTTGTCCTTGTAGATTGCACTAATAGTCCTTGACAGTGCAAAACCAGCATCACAGCCTTTGATAGGTCAAGATGCCTTATTCATGCCATTACATTTCTTTGTGGGTCCCACTTGTTTGTGAGCAGTGAATCAGCTCCAGTATCAAATATAATTTGTCACACTTCAGATCCGCCCTACTGAGGCAGTCTGCTAAAAGCACACACATAATTCATCACCTGGGCTCAGGGGGAGAGTGGGAGGTGAGCAAGAACTTAAGAAGAGGAGAGGATGAAGGGAGGCAGGAAGGATGAAATGAAGAATGCAGAAAGTGGGTATAGCCATAGGATTTCATCAGCTGTTTCTCATCAGCCATTACACTGATACTGGGTCACTTGTTTCTGGAAAAGTATTTCCAGAGTGGTTGATAAGGGAAAAAAGTGAGGTTAGGTAATTACTTGGGTAGTTACAGATTGTTTTGTAAAATGTTAGTTTTTATCTGACAAATAAAGAATATAGTTATGTTAAGTATATAGTTATAGTAATAATGCGGATTTTCTTGGTAAAGAAATATGATTGCGCCAGGTAACAGGTGCATGTAAAATGGCTAGAAACAAGGTTTATTTCTATTTCTGCTGCTCAAAACTTACTCTGTCTGCTTGTATGAATGTAACACATTCTATCTATCACTATATTCACCACTGTATATCTTTAAGTGTGTCAATTCTGCACCATTAGCGTCAACAAACAGAAATTGAAAAAATTACAAGTGTTTTCAATTGAACAGGTTTCCTTCATTGGTTTAGCCAATGTTGCTGTGTCAGATTTTTGGTATGCTCAAACAAACAGAGCAATGTTGTTTTGATATTTCCACAGTGTTTATACGTTTCATGACAATCAGCCTATGTTCATCCAATAGTTGTCTCTGCATATTAAGCTGGGACAGGAAAAAGTATTTTAATATTGCTTTTAAGTACTCTGGTGTATATATTATATTTAATTGTTGCATATATGAGTTGTTAGTCATGTGTATGTAATGTTTGAGCTTTTATCTTTTACTGCACAGGGATACCTTTCAGAGGGAATGGTAACTAAATGGTATCGTTCTCCACGACTGTTGCTTTCTCCAAATAACTACACAAAAGCAATTGACATGTGGGCTGCAGGCTGCATTCTGGCTGAGATGCTCACAGGACGCCTGCTGTTCGCAGGTAACTTTAGAAAAAAACACTCCAATTGAGCAAGGGACTGTCAACTGAGTCCTATTGCTCATTTGGTTTCATAAAGATTTTGTGCGTTAATCTCAGTCTTCATTATCAAGCCACAGTCCTAGAGTGTCCTCTTGTGGCTGTGCTCTGCAATGTAAAAAGTACACTTTAAAATCTCACTACCTTACTCCTCTTGTATTAGACTCTCTGCTATACATTATTTTCCTCTTCTTTTTATTATCAGACAAAAAAGCTTTTCCTAAGCACGTTTTTCTAAGCATATGTTTTTATTTTTAGCATCTGTCATTATTATGTATATATATATATATACATATATATATTGGTACCTAACACAGGTGCTCATGAGCTGGAGCAGATGCAGCTGATTTTGGAAACTGTACCTGTGACTAGGGAGGAAGACAGACATGAACTGCTACGAGTCATGCCCTCTTTTGTTGGCCAAGGCTGGGAGGTCAGGAGGTCACTCAGAGACCTGCTGCCAGAGGTGGAGGAGAAAGGTGAGATGACAGAGAGGCAGACCAGTGTTTGTACACTAGAATTTGAAATGGCTTTACCAGTGTGGTTTGGTGCAGACTGTGAAATACTGGATTGACAACACACTAATTGTTTAAAATGTTAATTTACAGTGTGTACTGATACATCAATATGACACTTTTACATCTATGGTACTGGATTGTCTTGGTGCCATTCATTAAAGAACTATTTCACCCATTAATGAAAATTATCTCAATGAAAAGTGATCATTTAATCACTTTCATACCTTCTCAGATGTGCATGACTTTCTTTCTTCTGCAAATCACAAACCAAGATTTTTAGAAGAATATCTCAGCTCTGATGGTCCTTACAATGCAAGTGAATGGTGACGACCTTTCAAGCTCGAAAATATGTCTTCTGAAGTGATGCAAGCACTTTGGGTAAGAAACAGACCAATATTTCAATCCTTTATACTATGAAAAGTAAAAAGGACTAAAATACAGTATAATACACTTATCATATTGCTTCTGAAGACATGTATTAAACCACTGGAGTTATATGGATGACTTTTATGCTACCTTTGGAGCGTGACAGATCTGCTCACCATTCACTTGCATTGAAAGGACAGAGCTGAGATATTCTTCTAAAATCTTCGTTTGTGTTCTGCAGAAGAAAGAAATTCATACATATCTGGGTTAGCATGAGGGTGAGTAAATGATGAGAGAATTTTCATTTTGGATGAACTATCCCTTTAAATCAAAATTTCAGGCATTGATTTCCTGGAGTGTATCCTCACTTTTAATCCTATGGACCGGCTGACAGCAGAAGCGGCTCTGTCTCATCTATACCTGCAGAGATACTCGTGTCCTCGGGATGAACCCATCTCACTGCAGCCATTCCGCATAGAGGATGAGCTAGAGGACAGTCTGGTCACTGAGCATGCTCATGCACTCAGCTCACACTGGGACAGGTACAACACTCATATGTCAGATACCAGTTACTCTTTTCAACCCTCAGAATTGGAATATTTTTTTTTACGGATGATGGAACATGTTCCAGTTTGCCTAGTTCCACTTTTTTTGACACAGAGCAACAACTACAACAGTACTAAAACCATTCATGTTTTATAATGGATGTTGTTTAATCTGCATGTATGTGGCTAAGAAGATTTTTTGGGGGGTTTCAAATATATTACTAACCACATTTCCTATATGTTTAATCAATGGCTAACTTAAGTCTCAAAAGGGGGCATTTTAACTGAAAATATGCAGCAAACTAATGGAGTTTTAGAGTTTTCATAATTTGAGCAGGGTTTCATGGACCCAATAAAATGCATTATTTGTGATCACTAGAATGAGGGAATTTAAATTTATGGGGACTAAATGAAAGCCTTTTTTTATATAATTGATTGCTATTTCTTTTTGATATTCTTAGTAGGATCTGAAACAACGAAAGGTTGATCAATCAAAGTTTGCGGGTATATGCACTCTGGGAAAATGAAACACAAAAGGCAATTTACACAGACAGAAACTGAAATGCCTGAAGGTCTACTAATGATGTAGAATGCTGCATATATATATATATATATATATATATATATATATATATATATAAATAAACTTATGAAATCCCTGCATAATAAAATCTCAGCTGACACTTTGACAACTCAATTAGAATGACACTGTTGTCCTCTGTGTGGCCATATGGCAAATCTGACAGGTCTTCCTTTGCTGTTCAGAACAAGCAGTGGGAGGTGAACTAGCCTTTTAGACTTTCAAGACTAGATAAACTGATAAATTACATTGTAAAGGTTAAAACAGATTTTTTGACACAACACACACTTTTTTTGTTCGACAGTAATTTTGACCCATCCCTCAATTTGTAAAATAAACATCAGATCTATAGTAATTCTCTTACATTGGACATCAATGGGGCATTCCGGAGGGTTTAAAAGCAGATATGTAAAGCTCTTTACTAAACACTTAGCCTATATTGATTTTGCCAAACTAAAATATTTATTATTTGAGCAATCACTGTTTTTGCAGTTGGACTGCTATTCTTGGCAGATGAGCTTCCGTGTTACCAATTTGACTCCTCTGGGTGAATTTTTCTCTGTTAACAGTCCCTTTCTGGGATCCATGTGCATATCATGAGAAAGTTTGACACCCTGTCCACACCGGAAACGAGCTGCAGGATACGTCCCGTGGAAAGGAAATTGTTCCTATTTTATTAATGATGCTGTCTACATTGGATGTGTCATTGCAGCTGATTGTCCATACACAAAATCTTAGAATGTTCACTTCCATGCATCCAGTGTAGACATGGTGACAGGGTCTCCGTTTTACATGGTCGTAACAGAAGTTGGACATAACTTTGCATAGACAATGTTAGGTAGTGACTTTTTCACAGTCGAAACAGTGTATTTTAATGTTTATCCTGATGCAATGCCTTGACCCATAAACGTCCATGGTTAGTGCATTACAGTAAATGTTTACTTGTTTTTGCTAACTGAGGGATGATTCAAAATTATTTTCTGTGGTAATCAACATTATGTCACAGATCCTGCCAACAGTGCCCGTCCACTTTTAAGCCATCTTGGTTCCAGAAGTATTTTTCGCATTAATGTCTTCAATAGGGATTTTATAAAATATTTCTAAAGAGTTATTAGTTGTGAACAAAACCAACCAGCTCCATGGTAAATTAGACCATTTATAAAACTTACATTTGAAGCAAAACATTATTTGAAAATCTGATAAAAAGACAAAAGTTCAAGACTGTGCTTAAAGGGATAGTTCACCCAAAAATGAATATTCTCTCATCATTTACTTACCCTCATGCCATCCAAGATCCTTTTTTTTCTTCTGTAGAACACGAACAAAGATTTTTAGAAGAATACCTCAGCTTTGTTGGTCCATACAATGCAAGTGAACTATCCCTTTAACGCCTTTCATGAGGGCATGAACTGAAATCTCATAAAGCATTGTGAATGACGCTATGGAGAAAAAAATATAAAACTATTGATTTAAAGTTGTTGATATGTACAGAAGCATTATATTTGAATGGTTTTGCAAAATATTCAGATATCTAAAAATGTGGTGGGACGTGCATTAAAGGTCTAGGCCTTCAGTGTGATTCATGCCATTAAGAAAACACAGTTTCACAGTGAATAAGACACCTTATGCCTTTGGGCATCATACATTATGTTGCAGCTTGTAATACCAATTGACGTTTTAAAAACATGTCCATGCATGAAAGCTAGAACTTGAAATGACACTTAATGCTCAAGTAAACCTAATTTTAACTGCAGCATGACTGTTTTGTGAAATTAACATCTCCCGAACAGATATTCCAAAATAGGGAGGTCTATAATACCTGGAAAAATCAAACAAATAATATTTGCGATTGAAATTAATAATAAATTCAGTTTCGTCACGATACACGGTTATGCTGCGTTCTATTCAAGTTGGATGAGAGATATTCCTACTTGATATCTCTGACCATAAATGCATTCCATTCCCCGATATTCAGAACTGCAACACTCCTGTTAGTTTAGCAGGTGTTTGACTCTCATTAGAGATGTCTCCTAGCAACCCAATTGATAAACAATGCTGCAGTGTTAGCATTTCTGCTTCAGGTGTACAATTATCAAAAGAGATTATAATGTTTTATACACGTGTTTCTGCAGGTGTTTGTTAAACAAGCTTTAATATCAAGTAATGTGGAAACAAACTTATTTATTGATATTTCTTAATTAAGTGATTGTTTATCACTTACTTTGTATTTTTCCCTGAGTGTCGACATGTTTGTGTGACATCATGCCCCTGCATCTCGACGAAATTGGAGTTGAGAATTTCTGCACAAGTCAACAAGCTGTAATTCTGACTTCAAGATGCATTCCATTGCACTTTTCCTAGTAGGAAGTTGTTAAATCCGACTTTCCGAGTTGAATGGAACGCAGCACTACTTTTCAAAACTTGATCTGACACTGAATGCTCAAGCAGCCTAATTTACACTTACAAAACTCCTGATGTTGCTATAACAATCAAAAAGCACTTACCAATTTACTTTAAGTTAAAATCAGTCCTCCTATCCAGATTAATAAATTAAGCAATCACACGGTCATGCAGAACATCTCCTGTTTTTACATCCATAAGGATCTCTTTCTTAATGGCGACAGCGGCGTAATGACAGTCGACTCGTCAGCAAGATCTGGCGCTATTCGCTTTCAAATTACATCACTTAAAGCATGATTGCCTCACTCAAGGCCAGCTAGAAGGCCTCTACCGGGACATATCCTAAAGATCACACCCACCAAGAACAAATAAACCAATCTGATTGGCTGATGAATCTGATAGTCTGACTTTAGTTGCTCATTCATTTGCACTGTTGAGAGATTCTGTAGATATTTTGAAGGCCTGATGGGGTGGAGCTCAGACTCACGTGCTGCTTCCAGAATGTGATTTGTAAAACAGTTGTCACACTTTGCTTGTAAGCATCAAGGAATAAATTCTGACTGGATAAACTTTTCGTTTTTCTCTATTTGTTGGTAGATTAAATAAGAGTGGAAAGCATTTAAAAATACATAGGCAAAAAGGTGATTGAGAATGAAAGGATGAAAAATATTTATTTATTTGGCATGTTAGGCCAGCAGAGAAGGCTTTGCTGGCCCTGAGAATTCGCCACTGCTAAAAATATATATAGTAGTTTGTGAGTGTCGGGAGTCCAACTCAATTGCGTTTTTCTCAGCTCATCATGGGAATGGGTGGTTGCTTCTGCGCTTTGTTCACCGCAGTTCTCTGACTGGTAAAGTGCTTCTCTTCAGGATCATGGGTAGTAATTTCTTCACCAGAAATTCCAATGTTATACACTATTTCTAATAAATGAAGTTGAAATAAAGCAGAGTGATGGCATCAGAAGAGGCATATAACACTGATTAACAACCTCGGATCTCACTGTAGGTCCATCTTTAAGGGTTTAAAATGTATTAGCCTAAGGAATGTATGGGATTTTTATCTCCGGAACCCACCTGTTGCACTCTATAGAATATATTATTGAACATGGAATATGCCTTTTTATAACACAGTGGCTAAATATTTATATGCACTGTTTTATACCTTTTGCTGTACCAATGATCATGTATATTTTAAAACTTTTCTATACACTTTTTCCAGGTTTGATGGGAGTCTTTCATCAGACATGTGTTGGCAGCCACAGGAGCAGTGTGGGTGCATGCAAAGTATCTCAGACCTTGGAGAGGCAGAAGAGAATGAGGTTCAAAGAGATCCACGTGCAAGTGGCTCTGTGTCCATCATCGAGGAAGCCCAGGTAGACCCTCGCAAATACTCCCACAGCAGCTCCGCCGAGCGCTTCCTGGAGCAGTCCCACTCCTCTCTGGACAGGGTCTGCAGTAACT
The DNA here is from genome assembly GCF_025860055.1 of Xyrauchen texanus. Lineage (NCBI taxonomy): Eukaryota > Metazoa > Chordata > Actinopteri > Cypriniformes > Catostomidae > Xyrauchen > Xyrauchen texanus. The sequence goes on along the minus strand of NC_068302.1, from coordinate 20,811,956 downwards.
TCACGGAGCTAGACTGTGGTCGTTCTTGCGATTACAAGGTGGGCTCTCCCTCCTACTTGGATAAGATCGCATGGCGGGAGGGGAAGCCACAGCACTACTCTGAACCGAAGCTAATACTGGACTTGTCACACTGGAGACATAACAGCATGTCGGCTCCAAGACGGGGCAGTATGGAAAAGCTTGTCACTGAGCCTGCAGATTTATTCCAGGAGATCTCCCGTTGGGTGGAGAGCACACAGTCAGGGCTCTACTCTCCTGGTTCACCTCTTGAACCTCTTACCTCACCATGTTCTCCTCCTCAACCCCTCTCCCCTACAATGCTGCCTCATCCTCACATGCAAATCCAAGCACCTTTACTACTGTCCACCCCAGATCATCTACATGAGGACCGCAGAAGTCCTATCCCTTTCTTTTCCTCTCCTCCAACTCTTTTGCCCTCCTCCCCTTCCTCTCCTCATCACGGTTCATCTGATTGTCCGTCTTCCTCTGTTTGTTGTAAAAATGATGAGGAGCCTTCACAGATGGGCCCCTCTAGAGAGGAACATGAACATTTTGACCTGGATGTGTTCATCTCTCAAGCTCTTAGACTTTGTAGTCAGAGTGAGGTACTGGGGGAGAACTCTGATGTTCCCAAACAGAGCAGTAAAAGCCGTGTTCATAACATCTCGGACAACAGAGCATCCAGAACACAAACTCCAACCCCTGAGATGGTTAAAGCTCAAGGGTGTCATAACAAGCACTGGTTTTGAATGCTTCTGCATCTTTAAGCACATTTCCACCATCTGGCTGAACAGTTCCGAGCATGGGGAGCAACGGTTCCTGTAGCATTTTCACTCAAACACAGTTCGAAACGGTTACCAAATTCAAGAGAGAACTGTGCTTGTGGAACGAGTTTAGTGATGTGGTGACTTGCGATTGGCCAGTTGCTCAGTCAGTCCATTCTAATCCTGATTTCACAGCATAAAAATATACCATAAGTGAGCAGACAAGCTAGGATTGGTGCGGAACGGCATGTTTCCCATCAGCCACATGGTGGAAAAGTAGCTTATTTAAAGTGGCATGAATAAATGTGACAACTTTTGAGGACCAGAGAGCTTTGAGAATGTTTTATCACCCAAATCTGAATTCTGTATTCTATGGGAAGTCAGTATAAATTCCATATTTCTGATGTGTTTACCTCTAGAATGAGGATTACCTGGGAAAGACATCTGAGATTTCAGATTTTGAAGCAAATAATGTAATTAAGCGGCTGTTTTATTGACTGTTTCTAAAAGTATTTTATGAAATTGTTTCTTGTGCAACACCAGAGAGGCTTTGTCTGTTTGGTGGTCATGTCAGATGTTTTGTAGTACGTTTATTCTTTTTAGCACAAACTTTAGTCTGTGTAACTTTTCAAGTAAGAATTCATTAAATAATTTAAAGAGGTGTGTAAAGGAGTTTTTTCCCCCACAGAAAATTTTACATCTAAAGACTTTTGACAAATGTTTAAAATGATGTACACACATGAGATTCACGAGACACCAGTCATTACAATGACGTTTTAGTGCCACAAAAAAAAAAAAAAAAAAAAGGAGAGAACAGTTTACTTAAAGGGTTAGTTCGCCCAAAAATTAAAATTCAGTCATTGTTTACTCACCCTTGTGTTGTTATAACCGTATATGACTTACTTACTTTTTCTTAACACAAAGGGACAAATTGTGAAAAAAACTTGTGCTCAATGATTTCATACAATGGCAGTTTATGGTAACTACCTCTTCAAGCTTCAAAAGCTGCCAGTAGTCTCATCTATTTTTCTGTTTGATTGAGGACTCAGTTTCAAAAAATTAGGCTTGGCATAGAATTGCATCCATTCTTTGAGTACAAACCATTCAGACATGTTCTTTAATTTTTTTGTGCAGTTGTGTGGCGTTCTTTCGTCACTATCGCTGTGGCGGACCTGTTTTTAGATAAACAAGTTTTCACTTGAACGCCCCATGACACAAGGGGGCTGCTTGAACTGTTTCTCTCGTACCCTTTCATGAACGCACACAGAAGATCAACAGTCAGTCAACATTTTCACTAATTTATACATTCGATTTTAGATTGTTTCTCACCAAACCTTATTGTATGCTTTCATAACATTCATGAGATTCATGGAATAATTTCTTAGACTTCTGAATTATACTTGTGTGTTCTTTATAATCTTGAAGTTGTAGTCACCATATCCTGCCATTGTATGACATCATTGAACACAACATTTTCTCCATTTGTGTTAAGAAAAAGTCATATAGGGTTATAACAACACAGGGATGAGTAAACAATTACTCTTTTTGGGTGAACTATCCCTTTAATTAAAAGCAACATCATTTTCACACTGTCACAACTTTCTTTTTATTGTGTTTAATTTGTTAAAATTAAGTTTATTTAATCCATTTGAGTTGGGACTACATAAATACTTGTAGCATTGATGAAACTGAGCAGGGGATTTCCATTTCCCAGCATGTGTTGCAAGGAACTGGATTGAGTGAACACATTTTAAAATTGTGCTATTTAATGTATTTTTGAACAAAATGAGAATAGGAGGTGATTTGTTAATGTTGTTATATTATATTGGCATTTTAAAAGAGTGTCTGTTAGACTGGAGTTTTGGGGGTTACCATTGTGGTGAAGATTGGCGCTTGTGCTTATGCTGAGGATGGACTTTCACTTTCAAGTGATGTTTGATTTGAGTGCTGTTTAGTTCCAGAAGCAATTGTTATCAACTTGACAGTGCAACAGTTTCACTGAACTTACCCTTGCTCACCTGGCATATCCTAATGATAAATCAAATAAGTTGGACCAACATAAGAAAATTTATTAAATTAAATATTGAGTTTGACTAACTTAATAAAGTTGCATTTATGCAGATAGGTGCAAGTATAAAATGTGAAACCATTGCTGAAGCCAGCAAAACAAACTAAAAATGACTAAGTACTCCTTTAAAACAACAATCAAAAATGTAAACAGGAGATAGGCAGGTTGTTATTCTTTGTAATTTTAATTCCCATAATTTAATGCAGACAACTTTAAAAAAAGAAGTTCCAAACAGAGAAAACAGCAATACAATACATATGCAGATAAAGGGGGTTTGTTAGGTCTAAAGCCCTGTCTTTAAAGATGGTACCAGACAGATAACAGCATAGCGTTCACATCATGGCAATAGAGACAACACAGAGCAGGCAATCAGCAGGCCAGCAAAGGATTGGGCTACATTCTATTTTCGAGTGCAGATAAGAACATCTCAGAATTTATATTAGTACAATACGGAAGAATGTAACAAGGTTGCCAAGAACAGTTATGAAACCTCTTATCAACACAACAAGCTATAATGGATGCTTTCAGGTTTCCAAATCTTACATAGGGATGTGTTTTATTCAATTTGGATTTGTCGAACCATCTTCTTCCTCACATGTCTGTCAAAAACAGACATAACATGCCACAGAATCCACTTTTTTTTTCCCCCACACACACATATACATATATGTGTGTGTATATATATATATATATATATATATATATATATATATATATATATATATATATATATATATATGAGCACATTAGCGGTCAATTAGCCATTCTTTCTATACGTTTAGCTCAATACTAACCCTGCGGCCAAACTACTGCAGCCCAATGTCATACTGTCTATGTGAAGGATTTCGCTATATACGTAGTGATGCACTGCCATAAAACAAACAAAGTCATAGCAGGAAGGCAGATTATAATTGCCAGCTTGATGCGAAACATTAGATGCTGGTTAGTAATAACCTTTATTGAGTCTTGCTGTGCCCCTATCTGTCAAAAATTGGCCATTGCTGGTGCATGTCTGATTGACCACAGCTCAATATTGCATTTCAGGGAAACTAAATTACAAAGTTATTTATCCTTACTTTTCAAAAATAATCATGAAAGGTTGTTGAAATTGAACAACTCACAACCACTCTCTCTCTCTGACACAAGGGAGAGACATCCCTGGGCAAGAAATAAAGGATATATGGAATCAACCCCTGCTGAACTGTTCTTACGTGATGTCCTTTTTTTTTTTTTTTTTTTTTACGATAAAATCATCATCCTCAAGAAAATGGTTGGTGGTATTTAGCACTGAGCATTCTTGTAATAATTACTTTTACAGCATATTCTTTGCTCAGGACTGTTTGAAGCCCAGTTCACTCTCAATTCGAGAAGTCAACCCAGTTAGAACTCATATATGTAGAAAAATATAGTTTAATGAAATTTATATATCTATTATTTTTATTATTATTTTAATCATATCCACCATGTAAAGTTGCGTACAACATGTAGCAGTGTAAGGTAACACAGGATCATGATGATTTACACTGCCGTAACACAAAATGACATGAAACACCTATACCTGGTTATTTCATATTTAATTTGTGATTAATAGTTAGTCTTTGATTGGCATTTTTAGGCAACTGCAATGAGTTATTCTACAATATGATTACTATGTAAACACCACAGTACTGAAGTTACTGTATCCAACAAACAGTAAAGCACAACATTACAAGGCAAATGGTCATTTAAGCATAGATTTGTTCTTGATAAAAAATAAAAACAGGAACACACAAAAAAGAAACAGCAACACTTTGCATTGGTTCAAAGCCACACATTTGTATACAGTTTCCAAATCTGGTAAATTTAGGTATCTGTCAAACCACTCCTAGTAGTAATATCATTTATGTGAGCCTGGCCATATTTTAAACTAAAGCCATTACACTTTTTTTGCTTCTTTATATTTGACCAGAAATTATCATCCTTACATGTTTACCTCTAACTATATAGCACATTTGTGCCAATGAATCATATATTGACCTGATATTCTGATATTTTTTTCTGATATGCCTCGGCTTTATCAGTGAAGCTGAGCCAAGTAGCTGGATTCTGATATGGGATTCACCAAAATCCAGGCCCATCATTGGGCTTCCAACACTGCCTCTCCAGAGATCATGTATGGGAATGTGGGTGAAGTTGGTTAGTCTATGTTTATGTGTTTTTATGTGTGCCCATTTGGGGATTTTGGCTGTTCTGGCACATAAAGTAATTATTATTGGCATCATCCATAGAGCTCTACTTACGTCTATGACTGGACTGAAGAGACTGGCATATTCTGTTACATAATGTAATTAGTGAGCACTGTCAAAGAATATTGCAATTAAACTTGAAGATCATCAGAATCTTTGGCTATTAATTTTACAAAAAGAGAAAAAAATTAAATGGGTCTAAATCATCTATGGATATGTTTGAATAAAAATTCAATTACTGCAAGAGGACTCAAAATTAAATACTTCAGATATTACTTATTTAGGATACAGTGCCATTTAGGATAAAAATCTGCTCCCATTTCCCCTCATAAAAAGTTGTCAAAGATTCAAATCCTAATTTACTCACTGATTTTTCAGGATAAACAAATGGAAGCATGAAAAGATATTTTTGAAAATGGCCTTTTTTTTCTTCTTTTTTTTTTTAAATAACCATACATGATATACCTTGATATGATTATGGATGTAGTGTCTTGTCATAGTGAAAACATTTTTGAATCTTTGATCATTATTATATGCTTGGTAGAGCATATATTTCCCGCAACTACCAAAACTGGTCAAAAATCGCCTTAATTGTAAAAATATAAAACCTTGAAATAAGAAAAAAAAAAATAATATAAGTTGACTATATATATATACACAGTAGAAATTATAGTAGCATACATAATTCAAAATATGATTTTGTCTTTCTTCACACCTGTTGTTTTAAAAAGGTTTGAATGTAGCATATCTAAAAAATAAATATGATAATAAAAGAATAGGGAATTCTTACACATTACCCGCTACAGAAATCGTATAATATTTTATGTATCATGAGATAGCACAGTTCAGTTTAGTTAATTAGCTTGTCTTTATGTGGAATAGAGGGTCGGCTGAGGTATGTTACCAGCTGAGCTGATTTTAGCGACGCAGTGCTAACGTACTTAACATAACAGCAGGATGTTTTCAGTGTCATTGCGAACAAATTATTTACAGTTTTACTTTTGACATTTACAGTTTGACCTTTTTGTGAATGGGAGTCAAGGTGCAGCATATTTGGAAACAAATAGTGGTTTAAACATTTATCGATCCAAAAAGTAGTTGATAACTACTTTGTGCCAATATAAATTGTGCCTTCAAACGGATTCTCTAATCCCATTCTTTGTGCGAGATGGGCAAGTATGCTTTAATATAATTGATGTGTGTACTTGTATGTGCACTTCCATCCAGTTCTCCATCTGCTTACTCTCTTAAACATGTGCAAACTGTACTTGTAGGACCACAGATAAATGAGAACCATTTATGGAACTTTGAAATGTACCACTTCATATCACTGAGCGCAAAAGATCTTAATGTTTATGGTAACATTTCAACAAAACAAAAGAAAAATGAAACGGAAATAAATACTTTTGACAAGATTAAGGATATTTAAGTAAAAGGATTCTGGATGCTTTTCCAGGCAGCATTTGAAGACACTCCCTCTCCCTCTGGCTGTCCCCTTATATCTTGATATTTTTTTTTTTTCTTCATTACCATCCTATACCCCCCTGTATTCCCCATTCTTCATCTCAAACGTAAGGCAGTATGCCGTAGACAAACAGGGCCATAACAGCGGCGCTGAAGAGGCCTGCTACAGGGACAGTGACGAACCAGGCCAGGAAGATGTTCCGGAAGAGCCGCCAGTCTACAGCCTTCTTGGAGCGGATCCAGCCCACTGCCACCACTGAGCCCACCTGCACCCATGGAAAAGGGCAAATCAGCAGCAGCAGCAGCAGCACAATACGATTGGCCCCATAAAGTATTTGGACACTTTTGGATAATTCATTGACACGAATGAACTAGACAAATCATTTTGAACCAAGTGGCATCTGCAAACAAATGTAAATGCTACTGATGAGCTTTTCTCAGAACTAACTTCTTTTTTCATGACAATTTTTTGGAAATACTTTTAATTACCAACAGGTATCAAGGTGACCAAATACCACATTGTATCTTCATTATGAACAATAGGTATTATTTTAACATTTGAAACTTAACTTATTTTTGTGAAAGAGTTTGTGCTAAATTTCTTTTTAAAAAAATGCCATATGGTTTGGTATTTTTTTATATATAATGCAAAGACATTCATATAATTCTAAGGGTCCAAATACTTTTTGGAGCCATCGTTTATTAAAACAGTATAACAATATGGATTTGATAACTATAGTGTTCATTTTCAAATATCCTGTGGTGCTCTTGGGCAAAGATGTTTTGTAGGACTGTATTTCTTTATTCCATATGTTAAAGTGGCAATGTAAATGCTAATAAAGACCTTTAAACAATTAAGCTATGTTCAGAATAGTTTCCTACCATTACCCCATTAATAGTACCATTTGTACTATATCACACAATGCAGTGCGCTCAACTGACCTTACTTTAAGTGTGATGAATGTAAGTTATATCCTTCACAATAGACACTTTTCCACCATCGGGCCATTGTGAGACAGGGCTCTCACCTGTTTAGTCGGGGCCAATAGAATCAGACCTCGAGCCAAGAGACAAAAATTTAGGGCCACCCTGGTGCCAAAGTCACACACCCCGTCATTTCACAAGCAAGAGGGAAACTCAAGCTGAGGTATCAGACTTTGGAGAAGACTAGCTACCCCTCAAAATAAACATGGATTTGCACTTGTTTTTCTGAACTAGTACTTTTGTGCGCTGGATACAAAACTTGGCAAGTTCGGCGACAATACACTTCATCACGTTTTTTTGTTCGGCAGACACCGTTGATCTGACGTTGTAGATTTTAATTAGCCCAAACATTCAGAAGAGCTCTGATTTCGTTTACTGACCAGTACTGATGATTCTCCATTCTCCGTTATGATATGAAAAATTGGAAAAGTAGTATTTTGGTGCATGAAACCTGTGATCAGACTCAGTGAAACTCCGCCTTTGATACTGACCCCGCCTTAATCCCCAGTTGGCCTTCTTTGACCCAAGGGTAATCGGTGGGTTAAAGGCCATTGGCCACGAAAAAAGCCCAGAGGAGGCATGACGAAGCCCAGGAAGTGACAGTGGGAACGCAACTGGCCCTGGTATGCCCTCATATGGCCCGATAGTGGAAACGTTTAACATCTTGCTCCATTACTTTATCCGACTGCCAAAAGTTAATTTGCAAAATTGCAACTACAAAAAAATTATACAAATAAAAATAGTAGGTAATATATAGTGCATACTGTGCACCGTGTGCAGTATGATAGTATTCCATTCTGAACATAGTCATAATATCTGTTCTTTCCCTTAGAATAACAAAATACATGGATTTGATTAGTTGTGCAAATTCCTGGATAATAATTAGAACACAAGAGTACCACAAGGTCTGAAATCAGTAAATAGAAGGAAAGCCTACTTTGTTGGGTTTGTTGTCACTTTCTGCAAAGTTACAGTATGTCTACATACTTAAGCATTTAGAATCAAAGCTGAAATATGCAACTTTTTCAGTGTTAAAAAACATTCTCCTATCCCTGCTTAATATGCAGAGACAACTATAATTAAGCCATTCATAGATTACCGTGTCTCTGTGGCACAATAAAAATTCCTGTGTTTGTTTTAAACGACCCGCCCCATCAATGTTACTTAACCAATGCCGTGAGTTGGGGTTTGGACAACAGTAGACGAGGAGCGTATAAGTCGTTTTGAAAATTTGTTTTATTTCAATTTCATTCGGTGGCGCTAGTGTTGCAGAAATTACATACTTCAGCTTTAAGACCCAGTGTCCAGTAATTTTAACAGAGCCATTATACTCCCCTGCATTAGTCATTATCCTCTTGTGCCTGAAAGGCAAAATCATGTCATGTCCTGCATAACACAGGGCAGTGGGAGGAGTAACATTTCCATACATGCTGTGTGACTCAGGGGTTCTGGTGACAGGTGTTGTGCTAGATACAAGAGTGATCTGGCTCTTCTTATATGGTCAGTGTAACCAAAGACTTCATCACAGGGGGGCTAAATTTGGAGCAAACGTCAACCCATAGTCAACAACAGAGAAGAGAATAGCTCTATTAAAGACTTTGTACCTTTAAAGTCTCCCTTGATTTTCATCAAGATTGAAACCCTTTGATTTACACTTTTTGACTTTAGGTAAGATGGTTGACCTATAAGCCACATGCCCAATGCATGTGTTCCAGGATAGAATCATGATGACCTTTATATGAATTTAGTAGTATCATTTGCTCAGTACAGAAGATAGAACTAATGAGAATGAGATCAACAGAAACATGATGGATATGCAATTCCTCCACTGCTGTAATATCTTTGTTCTACTTTCAGAATAATGCAATACACAGCCCCAAATGTATTTGGACACTTAAGCCACGCTTAAAACTGTTTAAAGGTCTTGGCATTGTGTAACGAAATTTCAAACCAAGTGGCATTTATTTGAAAGGAATATGGGACAAATGCACTTTAATGCACATCACTAGATGACGTTTGTTTAAAATAATTAAGCAATAAATAGCCTACTGTATATTGATCAAAATGTATTTAAAAGATGAACACTTTCCGGTTGTCACATTTTGAGAACACCTGTGGATACTATGCTAGGACCAGGTGGGAACTGACTTCATACATCCACTCTAAATGATCTTAGCACCAGTAGGTTAAAAGTAACTGAAAATGGCAAAGAAATGTGAAGTTAGTTCACTTTTGAGAAAAGGTCTGGCATCATTTGTTTGCAGATGCCACTTGGTTTGATATTTTGTATCTAATGCAACAACATTCAGACATTTTAAAGTGTCACTTAAGTGTTTTTTAGTGGCACTGTATGTGACACATCTGGATAATGCTGATCTGGACATGAACTGCTTCTCAATCACATATTGGTATTCATATTTTGGATGTTATCAGCACAAAAGCATGATGCATAAATGTCCAGACTGAACCTCATTCTCTCTCCTCTCAGCCTCAATCTAGACTTTAAAGCATCAGAAATGTATATTGATGACATACTGTAAGTATATAATAAAAGCACTTATAAAACAGAATAGAGGTTGTGGAGTGGAATGAGGTATCAGACATGCTTTAATTCCCTTGATTGGCTTTGTACTCAAGAGCATCCTGAAACCCCTACAAATCAATTACAAAGCACTACCAGGAGAATAGAGAATACACTGAAGAAAGATTTGTGGCCACAAAAATTAATTAGGCTTTTGTATTGATTTTGTGACTTTTGGAAAGATTAATGGACTAAATTAATATCATTTAACATTTGCACATATCAAATGTTAATGCAAACCATTTAACAAAAATTAACAAAGCTGTTGACCTATGGAAATGAAGAGAAATGAACTACTTTTAAATAGCATCACTGCAAGTTACATGGTGTGGTTAAAACATGTTCAGCATTTGGACTACAATCAGGGTTCCCACACTTTTTGACCAGAACATTTCAAGTCATCTGTGACTACTGAATAAGGATTATTTTTTAATCATTTTAAAGATACTGCGCATACAAAGAGCAATTTCTAGCCAATTAAACAATTTAGACCTAAGAATAACTAGAATTTTTTGTATTTTATTTACTTTTCCAGGCCTGTGGAAACCCTGTACAATGTATGTACTATGCAGTACCTTCCAAAAATATACAGACTTTGCTTCAGTAAACGCATGTCCTTTAGCATTTTAGTTAAAGTGAATCACTTGAAAAAAGAATGAATCAAATTCAAATGAATCAAAGCTGCAATCATGGAGTCACATTTTTGCAGAGGTGAGCTGATTGGTTGTACTGTGATTATTCTAGTGAAGCCATGGGGGTGGAGCTTAGCACTACCAAATGCTTCATTACAATACCAATACCTTGCAGTGGGTGGAGCTTATAGGAATGCCCACATTTGAGGCAATAAGCACACTTAGAGCACTCATTACTTCAATGCAAAATCCACTGTAAAAAAGACGACAAATGACAAGACACAAACACAACAGATAAACATGAGACACAGCATGCAGCAAGACACCAGTGACCCGGGCAAACATGGACAAATACAGTGCAACATGCCATGAGAGAGAGATGAGGAGGGGGACAAAGAGATGATGTAGTGAAGCACCACTTGAAACACATATCTGTGAAGAGAAGACTGCGATCTTTCAAGTCTTAGAGAAGAGGAGGGAAACTTGTCTTCATTTTTACAGGGTTTAAAGGGCTGAGTTGACCTCAAAGAGAGGTTTCATTGTCCTAGCTTTGACATCAGTGTGCAATAATGTTGATTAATAACGGTCACTGACATCAATAAGACAATGACTTCAGTTAGTGGATGGCTGAGATCAGAGTGCCTCCCCGACAATTCTCACAAATAGGGTACAAAATAGACCTGAAACTTTATAAATTTAAACAAAATGTCAGCTAAACTTCGGGAAATGTTATTTGTCTACCTTTGTAGCTCAAACTACATTTTATATGAGCATTTTATTTTCCATTTATTTTATAACCATTTGGGAAAAGTCATTTTAAAACACTAATTTGTGATATGTTTATAATAAACTATAAACATTCAATTAAAAACACAATTAAAAAAATTAACAGGGTGGCAAGTAACAGGGTTGAAGATTTAGCCAAAATTAAGATATTTTTTAGTAGGGGCTTTCTAGTTAGGAATCAATTGTTTGTTTTTAGTTACTGATGAACTTATATTTCCAATAAATCAAATATATGTTTGTTTAATCCATTTTTTACAATAACTTTGATAAGAGAGTCGAATGGTTGAGCTGGACGAACAAAGTCAACACAACAAACAGAGATTATTTCTTATTTCATGTATGATATTATTTTTGGTAATTAAAATAGGTTTCAACAGTGAATTGAATATTAATTAAATATATGTCACAAGTATGACAGTGTTGTATGATTTTAATTGTTGGATACAGGAGGAGCAAAATCACAATTTTAAGGAGGATACAGAAATTTGATGTGTTTAAATAGCTACTTTTCATGAAATCATTTAATGTTAGATAATACTTTATGTAATATTTCTCACTCTGAAGAGCATGATTTATTGTAAAAAAAAAAAAAAGATATAAGACAACAAATTGTACCATATTTGTGGAAAGTGTCAAATGTTGCTCTACATTTTATATGAGCATTTTATTTTCCATTTATTTTATAACCATTTGGGAAAAGTCATTTTAAAACACTAATTTGTGATATGTTTATAATAAACTATAAACATGACTATATCGTGATATATATTGGGCCAGGCCGATTAATCTGACGATATTTGGCCATTTTGCGATTATCGACATTGGCCGATAACAGTTTGCATGGCAGATTAACAGAACTGTTAATATTCCCTTGTATCATTTTATAAATCTACCAATAGATTAGTCAATGGATCAACACTTTCTGTTTTTAAGTTTTTTTCTTTTCAAGTTTGGCATAAAATGAGTGTTTGTTTCACTTTTATTTTTGTGTAAATCTAATTTGCTGTTGTTAAATTGTATTATGTTTATCAGCTCTCTAGATATCAATATCCACATCATATCAGTTAACCACTACTCTATATTCATGTCATTATGTTAAGAGCAATTCTTTCATATGCTAAAAGGTGAAAGATAGCACCCCTCAGTCCCTATGAAAACAGACAACTCCCTCCTCTCTCCAGTGGTGTGCACACAGTAACCTAAAGGGAGCCAGCTGGTGTCAGACCCAGTCTTTACCTTGCAGTGTGTGGTACTGACTGGAAGTCCAATATTGGACGCCAAAACAACAGTGAGCGCTGAGGCCAGTTCAATAGTGAATCCACTGCGGAGGGCAACAAAACAAATTTATACACCTGCAGTTAAACCAGTTATGACAATGCATGCCGTCGAGAGAGGCCACAGCATGCAGGTCTGGAGGAGGCAATGTTTGAACATGCAAAAAGTCCATGAGGAGATCAAGATGATTCATTGACAGGAAAACAGGATTAACAGGTTTTTTTGTACATTTTTGCCTATATTACATGTGTGTGTCTGTACTTGAGGAATTGAGAAGGTAGTCGCAGTAGAAACGTGTGCATGCATGTAGGTGGAAACAGTGGCGGATTATGGCTGTGCTGAATTTCTGATTCTGATCAATTCTGTGGTATTAATAACTGTTTGGGGTGATCTGATCACAAGTGGACAGTGCTAAATATGGGCAAAAATTGGGCTCATTTCACTATCCATTGCACTAAAACAAGGGCGTTAAAATTTCCCAGTTATGTGCGGCTTTAAAAGAAAATACCTGTCCGGTCTGAATTTGGAAAAGCCCTACATATGTACACACTTCACAGAACTTCTTCAGTAGTTCATTTAATACTGAGCTTTTCACTTGAAATGTTTGTCATGAGATTAAAATGTAAGTTTATTTGAGAGCAAAAGTGTGGCGACTTTTGAATACTTTTTAAAAATATATATTTTCTGTGCTTTATCATCATGCAGTGATACACTAAGAGATGTAGTAAGCGATGTTTGTAGTCACGTAATCAGGGATTAGTGGTCGCAGGAGATACATTTGAGACACATGTACAGGGTTCCCGCACAGGGTTTTCATTCTGAAAATGGCACTGTAATAACAATCGCAAATTTGTAAAAACTAAACAAAACCACACCTAGTGAAAAAATTGCATGAATCAATTCCACGATTTGGTATGATTGTGTTAATATCAGCAGTGAACCATACTTGAGTTGACATGAGCTGTTCTCCAGACCACCTTTTCAAGCGGGCTCGGGTGTAGTTTACAGGTACGCAACGGAGTTTGGAAATCAGCTATCACATTATCCAAACTAACCGAACATTGACGTCATTCGAACCCAGGTGCGTTCCAAAGTTCTAGTGTGACAGCACCCTAACATGGTCAGGTATGTGTATATATATAATATAAATAATTGGTGTAAAAGTGAAGTTGCCTCAACTGAAAAACTTGTAATTGGATCACCTGAGACAGATGTTAATACCAGATGTAAACAGAGCCTAAATGAGGCCATACCATTGACTTATATTATGATAAGCAAATTATAACTACTTTAGACTAACCCTGCCCCTAAAAGAAAATGTTTTGCACATTTAATAAAAATTATTTTTGCCTCTGGGGATGTCCCAAACCTTTCCTAAAAGGTAATTTATTTTATTTTATTCCGATTAAGCTTACTGTTGGGGGACTGTGTGAATCTTATGTGGGGAAGGTACACAGTGCATAAACATGCAAAGAGGAACGATTCATATACAAATCTATCAGATGTGTCAACACTAAACATTGGGAGTGTAAGCAGTGTGGCGGTTCAAATATGTAACGATGCACATTGATGGGAAGTTTTTTTTTTGCCTATTCTATCCAATATGTGCAACATTCTACACCTACAGAGGATACAAATGTAAATCGCTTTATTGCTCACAAGGAGCTCTAATATACAATGCACACAGGTGTAGTTCAATGTATTCGACTAAAACTGAAAACTGAAAGCGAAACCAGCAGCGTGAGAGGGATCGAATGTCCGTTTGAAGCGCCAGAATAATCTGCCCTGACTGCATAAGAGAAAATTGAAGTTTACAGAGGTTTAATGAGAGTGCCATTTTCATTTACAATATATAATGCTGAATATTATGTATAATAATGCTATGGGGGAATATAATCATGATGTCACACATCATGTCTGATTTGATTCAGTAAATGTTTATTATTTAACTGAATAAGCATGAACTTCTATTGAATCTGCGTTTTTGAAAATAATACTTAAATGTAATCAGAGACAAAATAATTTTTTAGAAAAATACCATTTCAATTTAAAATATCTTAAATGTATGTCATCAGTGACAGTGTGTAAGCAGTATTTGTATCTAACATAATTATGTATTTTCTGCAATCAGAATTATTAGCTAATATTTCCATTTAGTGTCACCATTGCCCTGTTCTGGGCTGATTTTTAGCACATCCCAGATGGATCATTTAGTGCTTTAAAGAACAGTACTTTTAGCTACATTTTAAAAGAAATTAACTGTTTTGCTTGTCTTCAAAGTAAGTGAATAATAAAAACAAACTTTCAATCTTAACTTTTCTTGATTCAGGCTTTGTTTAAAGAATGGTGAACCAAACCAAAGTGTGAGATGAGTAAATTGTTACACCCCTACTAAACAGCATTTTTGAAATTAGACAAATACATGAAGTTCACGATTTCTCTAAATTATCCTTGGGTTAAAAAAAAACAACAACAAAAAATGAATTCCTGTCAACAGACATCAAAGCCTGTCAGATGCTGAGGTCATGGCAATTGTTATTTTTGTGTACTATGTGGGGGCAGGGGGCTGTGAACATGACCACCTGATCCCCAGCTCTATGCTGCTTTAGATTGGAAAGGCTAGTCAGAACATGCTGGATTTTGGAGTGCCCGTCTCTGGTAAACCAATGTCTGTTACATGCACATTTGGACGAACTGCATATTTACACATAAAAAAGACAGATCGAAAACAAATTTTACAGTTTACAAATGGGCTTTTTATATTCTCCATAACTTTTGTGAATACTTTTTTCCTAAAAAACAACGACAACAACACTATATTAAGAGTTTCACATTTTCTAAAGAACACGCAAGTGGTGCACAATGCTAGGGTGTGGGCGATTGTCAGGGTGTTGCTATGCGGTTGCTTAGGTGTTCTGGGTGGATGTTAGCATGTTGCTATGCAGTTGCTAGGGTATTATGGTTGGTTGCTAAATAGTTACTTACAGGCCCAAGTGAAAATCCAGCTCACTCCCATGTCTCTATAATATTCCGGTTCTTAAATATGGCTCGGTCCCTCCCTCAGTGTTGGTCTATGGGATTATAAACCTATTTTATAATCTGATGATTTTATGTATCATGCATGTCTGTAACATAAACGTTAGGGGACGAATTACACACCGAAATGTATAGGTCCTGTGGATATTTTTTTATGGCCACCAACACATTTTTTTATCAGCCAATTAGAAGACTTTGATGTGCTTTCTGCCAGTAAATCACATTCTTATAGTGTAGAAGTTGAAGCAGAACAAGCTGTTCAAGTTTAATGTCATAATCAGATTCATAACAGTTGTCAGCCAAGGTGCGTTATTTTGCAACTGTTGTGTTTGACAACCGTGAGAAGATTAACTGCTCTACGGTTTGGTCTCAATGCTGTCTTTGAAGGGCAGTATTTTGGAAAGTGGGGGCCTGTCTAATTTAACAGTTCAGTTTCATTGAAGTTCGAGAATGGCTAAAACACGTACGTAAATGGCACGTACAGCATCTTTTATACATGATTTATACTAAGTATGAGCAATAGTAATAGTGATGCATGCCTTGGAAACCACTACTAATCAATACTCTAAAAAGGCAATATATGGTACCTAAAATAATTAATTTTTGCTTTCATAGAGCAATGTTATTACAAGACATCTGTTTAAAAGGCAAATGGAAAGCTTCTGTTCTAACTATAAACTCATGCTCAATTGTTTTTAATGGTTTATCTTGTTACTAAGAGAACGTAATGTTAAAAAAGGCCATGCACACAAGTGTCTTGCTAAATTTAGCATACCCAGGCAGTTCTGGGTGGAGGGTACAAAATAGTTGCTGGTTGCCTTTATCCTAAAGTGTCTTAAAAGTTTAAATGACGGTCATTTTGCTGTGATATTTAACCCAATTTGTGGTGCCAAATAAAAAAAAGAGAGAGGAGAGGAGAAAAGCTGATTCAATCCAGAACTAATCTAGGCAAGATTTCAATAGCACATAAACTTTTGTGACCCTGTAGGCAAAACCACATGCTCCATTTCTCAGTACTCTGATTTTTTTTAACTTGTACATTAAATGACCAAGGTCTGAACCTTTAACTATGCTATTCTCCCACATGCTAAAGACCAGAGAGATGGCTTTTGTGTTTATGAAATAAAACATGGAAAGATAGTATGTTTTGGACATGGGTTTACCATAGGAGGTCATTCACCTATAAAGAATTTAGCTGTTATTTCAAAATGACTTCATTAACTTATTTCACAATATTCACTGCGCAATAGGTTCATACTGTGCATATTGTGTAAAGCCTGTAGAATAAGTTGTGTAAAGTGTACAGACAGCTTTTAAAAACTTTTGCGTGAACTTGAGTAAATATTATGTAAAATATTAAATAAATGTGCAAAGTTAATTTAAGCAATTTTTTCCATGGCTAATTGTCATTGCATTATGTTTATATTTGCATTATATCAGGTGTTTTCTAAATATTGAAACCAATATCAGCTGTTGAAAAACCATATAGGTTGACCACTAATATATATCTGTATGGTGTATATTGTGTAAATTATGTATTCTGTTTAATGTTTAATTTTTTTGTGGTACAATTAATGTACTGTATAGTGTAGATTGTCTGGCTGCTAATGCACCCCAATTTCCCACACACGAGATCCATTGAGTACGTATGTAACTATTTGTCTATCTACCTATCTTGTAACGCTGTTAGATTGATCAGCACATCTGCATGCAACAGCAGGACACGTTACATTCCTCAAGCACAGATGAGTCATGCGTTCTGCCCACATGCTGATCTCACCTGGAGGGAGTGATAGGAGTGAGGTCTTTGCCCATTGTCTGAATGACACGTCGTCCCCAAACCCATAATCCAGTGCAGATACCCACTCCACCATAGAACAGCAGCCAGACTGGTGTGGCTGCATCCATCATCACCCCACCCTGTTCGTAGATCATCCACAGGGCCACCAAAGGACCAATGGCATTACTGCAGAAAAGACAAATCAAGCACATCATTCACAGGGAAGTGACTACTGAGATGCTTAATATCAGGAGTGAACATCCAACCCACCAAGGTTAGAACACAAATTGGGATGCACCGATGTATCAGATGCCAGTATTTATTGGCTAATTAGTGACCAAATTAAAATCATCTGCAAATTGGTTATAAGAATAAAAACGTTTATATGAAAATGTATCGATTTTTTTTATAATGAATTAGTAACACACTTTGAAAACTCTGAATTAAAATGAACAATACAGAAATAATAATATCCACAACATGTAGATGGGTTGGTACTCCTAAGAACATGTAATATTAAATTTGTAATTGTTCTCAAGTTAATAAGGACCGCCATAACAGATGTGACAGTTGTGAAAGCAGCACTTACATATAGGCTCATGATGAGGAAAACCATCCAAAATGCTTTGAAACCAGCGTACTTATGACTTCTGAGACATCGGTAAGATATCCATTAATGCTGCATGATTGATTGATTTAAGATTGAAATCGCAATACGGCCTAGCACACTCACTAGACCTAGTCTGCATTCAGCGCTGTTTGAGCAAGCACTGCCCTCTAGCGGTCTAAACACTATAATACAGAATTTAAAGGGGTTATGTCGTGAGGAATCAAGATTTCCTTGATATTTTGACATATAAGAGGTCATTGTACTATAAAAATATACTGTAAGTTTAAGAACTGAAAATGTCCTCTCCAGTTCGAAAAGGGCATTCGTTCTTTCAATGGATTCTACTGGCTAGATTGTGATGTCACAGTGCAGTGTCATTTGAACAGACCCAACTCAACATACGTAAACGTCGCGATGAACAGAGGTAACAGTGGCTGAGGTACTTCCACTATGGTACTATTGTTACTGTTTTTTGCGTTTAAACAACGAAAAGATTCCAAGTAAGATCCACAAACGTTGCATTCCTGGTTGGTGAAAAACTGCATCTCAGGATTACCTTCTGAAGCATCCCAAAGTTAGGAATGAGTGGTTTATTTAAACTAAATTTCTGAACAACAATGTGGGCTTATATGTTTGTTCAGCACACATCTCTAAGGATTCTTTTGAGAATTATTATGAATAAGACTTTTCAAATAAACTTGTTATTAAAGATGGAGCAGTGGCAACTATACTGGACATGACAGTAATCCCGGTGAGTACTACTGTTTCTACTATTCTATAGTCTACTACTATTAAAAGAATTTAATAGTTAGCATTTTTTAATAAAACATTTATTAGGAAACCAATGCAGAGCGGCTCATGCTTATAATACGGTTACCAAAGAAATATAGAATTGCTTACGAAATACTGATGTGAGATTAAATTATTTTATTATGTAAGAAGAACGCGTAGCGCAGAGTGCAACGAAGGACAATGGTGTAGTACACAGCCATATTAGCCTAAACTAATGACCAGTTATGACTTGTTCTTAACAGTCTGGTTATGAGCCAAATCAGCCATGAACCAAATCTGAGGCACAGAACCTTGGACTCACTAATGCCAAGGAATGTGAAGAAAATATGACAATTCTTTGCTCCTACAGCAAAGACATTTTAGGTCTTATTCTGAACTAGCTAATTACAAAGCTGTTTCTCAAAAGCACACTACAACACAGAAAGGTTTTAGAGGAAAGCAAAAGACATGAAAATTTCACAAGAAATACATGTCTTAGGATATAGAACGCAATCAATACTTAAACAATTAGGTACAAGAGACAGATAATAGGAAACAGAACGACTCAGTCACCATTCACTTACATTGTATGATAGAAAGACGCAATGAAAGTGAATGGTGACTGAGGCTAACATTCTGCCTAACACTGCCTTTGTGTTCCATGGGAGAAAGTAAGTCATATGAGTTTGGAACAACATGAGGGTGAGTAAATAATGAGATTTGCGATGGCGAACAGGTGCTATGTGTCAAATAGGGCTGGGTAAAAATAACTATTTTCCGATGCATCGAAATCTTAATTTGAACGATCTCTATATCAATTCTTAAATCCCAAGATCGAACTTTCACTTTATGTGGTAACCTTCTATAATCCAAGTAAATCGCTTGCATTTGCAAACAAATCTCATGCTTTGTGAATCAAAATGTATCTGATTAGTCACTGTCTAGTAAATGTTCAGATTTTACTCACCAGTGATTGAGTAGTATAGTGAAGAAGTTATTAGCACAAAGGTCCTTTCACTGTGTGTTGAGAGTAAAAATTTGGTTTAACTCATTCTGTGTGTCTAAAGACTAGATCCATTGATTCATGTCATTGAATAATGTCTCTTTTAATACACGTTCTATTTTTTACAGTCAGTTGTTGATTTAAAAACAACAAAAAAAGAAAAATGTAATTCTAATCACACATGGATGCGCTAAAGAAAGTACGCATGTCTTCTCTCGTTATATGCGCTTACTGGCTGAATGCCACTAGTCATAAAGAAACATTACCGATTAAGCGCGTGTTCTACATATCAATGTAAATACTTGTAAACAGTACAAATTATGCAAGTAAAACAATATATGCATTTTCGAGACAATAATTGATGGAAAAGACTGAATTTTTTACATTTTCAAAAGCTAAAGTGTGACCAGTTTGATAAAGAAAATGAATACAATTTGTAAAACTACAATTTTAGAATTGTACCTACAGTAAAAGGGCTCCCTAGAAGGTTTGTTTATAATTAAGCACATTAGCTGAGAGATCATTTCTTTTATAAGCAAAATGGACATTATGTACCCATATGAATCGATTTCGAATATTGACATCGGAATCGAACCGAGCTTGTGAATCGAAATCGAATCAGGAAATCTAGATCAATACCCAGCCCTAGGTGTCAAAGCATCTAAGACAAGGTCCATTCGTTTATACAAAATAAAAAAATATGTTGAGTGGCATACCTGACATCATTCCCACCATGTGCGAAAGATCCGAAACATGCGGTGAGGATCTGCAGGAAGTGGAAGAGCTGGAAGACTTGAGGCTTGTCCTTCTCCTCCTTATCTTCATCAGGGCAGTCCTCCAGCACACCCTCTGCAGGGGCCAAGGGGTCCATTTTATCTGTCGCCAAGTTCACATCCACATCACCTTCCTCCGCCTCGATCTCCGCCTCTGCCACTGCATTACAGTAGCTGGAGTAGCTGTCATAGCGCAGCCGCTTCTTCGAATAGAACACACTGTCGCCCACTAGCTTCTCGCTGTCCTCTGGCGGAGGGGCGCTGGACTCCGAACGCATCACAGGCTGGACTGGAATGCCACAGATGGCTGCTGTGTAGCACGTGTAGCTGTTGTTGCGACGGAGGTGCCGGTAGTTGTTGTCCTGTCGCGAGGCACTGCGCTCGTCTTCCAGTCGGCCTAAGTGGATCTTGTGTAGGAGGTCCTTGTAGAGACCCGAATCCTTGTGAACAGTGTGGTAGACCTGACCATTACTGCGCATGTGCCCGTCAAAGCTGAAGCCACCATTAGACACAGGCGACTTGAGGCAGCCATTGGTCATGGAGTTGGTGCGACCTGACAGAAAAATTGATCCACAACAAAATGTTCTGTTGAGTCCACTTGCTTTTTTCTAATTATAAAATAATATTTTAATTGATTTTATTTCTTAGTATTTAATATGTCCCCGAATGGCTTAATGGCGGCATCTACTTGAGACGTAAGTGGACTCCACAGGCAATTAATCATTAGGTTTTTGTGCAAAACCTAATGATTTACATTATATCAGCATCATTTGAGAATGTTTCACAGAGCATCTTTTGAGTCACCACATAAGGTCAAAGCAGGATAAAGATGACCATTTTTGTCACCCAGTACCAAGGTCTCTGATGCATTAGTTGATGACACTCTAACATGGTAACCATTAAACTTCATCATTTAAAAACGTTTTAACATTTAAAATCATGTCTTTTAACTCACCGTACACCCTGCCGTTGGGCAGAACAGTGCCTCCATTAGCCAGACTGTTGAGCTCTCCTGTGGACTCCTCTGTCAGGGGCAACACAGCATCATTAATGCTTTTCGCACCTGGAAGCTCTTTAAACACCGGGGCTTCCTCTTCCTCCTCAGGGATTTTATCTAAACTCTCATCTGAGATGCGGGACAGAGCATGCTCTTTCTTCAGCTGACCTGTTGGAGGAAAACAAAGGCAGAGAATCATTAAAAAGAACACTGGATGACACCTTTTGGGCATCAATAAATGTGATGTTATTTGTTGAGCAAATAAGGAAGAGGATATTAGCTTTGTGAATGTGATGAAAAGCTAAATAAATAAACATCAGCAAGGGTTTCTTTACATTACGATGAGAATATCAAACAACCATAATCACATGGCTAATCCTTGCATGAAAAACTGTGACATAATTAAGCTTCAGATTTTCTTGACTAATGAATTTCCAAGACTTTTCCAGCCATTCGTGATTACTGCATAAGGATTTTTAAAAATTATTTCATATAGATTGTTCTTACAAAAAAGCCATTTCCAGCTGATGAGCTATTTAGAGCTTAAGCATTACTAGAAAAATATGTATTCACAGTTTACATTTTCATCTCTATGACTTCGAGATTTTAAAATTCCTTAATATTTCCAGGATTTTCATGAATTTGGGAATCCTGAAGATTACAACTAGACCTTTTAAATCAAGCAGAGAATATAAAATCCACAACCACACGCATTTTAAATTAGTGCCTCTCATATTTTAGAGTTAGTTTGAACTTCTCAAGAGGTAGTTGATTCTTATCAAAATCCAAAAGATTAAAAATTACCAATTTTACAGATTTCCACAATTTAATGTCTCTTAGGTAACTAAACCATACTAGTAAATATGCCCTCAATATTAAGACAAATATGTTAAAGCTTGCAGTGGCCTTGTACATATATCAATAAAGAAAATTATGATCAGTGTGTGACAGCACTACTTTAACACTTTCATTACATTCGAGATTTTCACTTCATGGCTGTTTTTAACAAATCAAAACATTTGTGCAACCAATCTTGCATTGAAAAAAACTACAGAGACTGTACAAGGTCACTGTGACTCATTTTAAAACAGTGATGTCCTCAAATAAACAGCTTCAGTTTATTTGCTTTTCGTTACTCTCAACGTCAGTAAAACTCAACATGGGCCTGCAAGCCAGAGCCAGCAAAAGATTATCTTTTCATTGCAGAGAACCCCAGCAGAGCAGCAGATGTTAGACAAATCCTTCCCCTCCTGAACTGGTGCAGATACCTCATGCTGAGTCACATCTCTTACTTTTTCCAAAGCTAGATTAGAAATAACATCTAACTTAAATGGCCATTTATGTTGTTAATTAATATTACTCAGTATTACATTTGTAATTACACTGCAACAAGGACAACAAAGTGTTACCAAATAATTACACAATAGGCATATGTAATTCATTAGTAATACTCTGTAATTACTTCGTAATTTTATTAATTTGCATGACTTTAATTCCATGATATTTCCAGGTTTTCCATGAGTGCAGAAACCCTGTATAATTATGCTCAGAATTGATAAAAATTTGTCCAAAAAATAAATAAATCAGGAAAAGACTCAAATTTAGGACAATAGTGAAGACATCTAACACAGACATCAACAACAACTCAAGCCGTGAGTCCGTGGGAGAGAAGAGGACAATACGTACTTGCTATTTTCCTTCTCATCCAGGGGCAAACAAAAATCCAGACCAGACCAGCACATACCAGAGCACCAGCCAAGGTAAAGAGGGCAATGGCCCAGATAGGGAGCATCTTCAAGCCAAGTACTACACAATAAAGAAGAAGAGAGTAAGTAAAAAAAAAAATAATTAAAAAAAAATATATATATTTCACATAAAAAGCTCTAATAAAATCAATGTTCTTGATGTAGCATACTTATGTTGAGATTTAATGACACATTCAATAACAACAAACAAACACTTGTCAGATCAAGGACGTCTCTATGGTGAATGTGCTAGCACTTTAAGAGTGAAATGGCTTACAGGGAGCTCCTGTGTACATGATGGAGAAGGTGTTGATTCCAATGGTTGAGGCATAGAAGAAGGGCAAAGCACGGAGACCATTGGGAACAGGGTCATCCTTTAATAGACAGAGCACAGAGAGCTTCAGCTCTAAACTAACCATACAGATTTAACTATTTAACCTTAATTTCTCTTGTTTGTCCAGTAAAAAGGAATAGTTTACCCAAAAATTTTAATTCTGTCACCATGTACTCATATATCATTCCACACCTGTAGGAGTTTATTTCTTTCTTTGAATTTTTTTTTAAGTGTTGAAGAATGTTTGACCATGCAATTACAATGAATGGAGACTGGAGTTTTTAATCAGGCCTCGCAACTTTTCTCATGATCCCTCAAGAATGTGCTAAAGAGAGCGAGAGAGCTTTTATGGCACTTTTGTATCCTTTTTGAAGCTTGAAAGCTCCAGTCCACATTCATTGTACACCAGTCTATTCTTCAAAAATTCTCCTTTTCACAAATTTCATAGTTTTGGAAATACATGAGTATATGATTACAGTATTTTCATTCTTGGGTGAACTATTTTTTTTAAAAGTTCATTTTAAGGTCAGAGAACATTTCAGTGCTTTGTAACCATTTTTGAGTGATATACATTTAAATGTTCCCTTAAACCACAGGCAAAAATTCACTTCCCGGCTTCTTACTCTAAAAGGCTTAAACATTTAAGTGTTTACTGAACTAGTGTCACACCAAGACACATTCACTGTGCCATCACAGATACTGCTGTAGAGCTATTGTCACAGCAAACTAAACAGCCACAGGCAATTATTTGGAAATAGCTGAATGCATGTTAAATCAAATAAAAGCATGTGAGGTCTTACATTCACTGATGATGGACCGGTCTATAAAATTGAAGACTGGGCAAACCCTCTAAAGCACTTTTAAAATGTTTATATTACGTATATAAACCACAAGAGCAAAACACTTAAAGCCTGTCTGAGCACTTGCTTTCAACATTTCTCAAAGCAACACTACTTATCATTAAAGTACAGTGAAGCAAGACAGTTGTAATACATGTTGATGACATTGAACTCACCTTGTTAAGAATAAAATATCTGATGAAGAAGAAGAGCAGGCCAGACATGAGACCAGACAGCAGAGGAGAGATGAACCATGAGGCAACTACATCAAATAAACATCAATTACTAAATCAATTGTGTGCCAATATAGATGACACATTATACAGCTAGAGGCAAAAAGGCTACCCAAAAAAATAATAATATATATATATAATAATAAAATTATCCGTTATCATTTACACACCCTCATGTTGTTCCAAACTTGTATGACTATCTGTCTTCCATGGAATATAAAAAGAGTTGTTAGGCAGAATGTTGGCCTCACCATTTACTGCCATTGTATGGGAAAAAAAAAGATGCAATAAAAGTGGATAGGAACTGAGGCTAACATTCTGCTTATCATCTTCATGTGTTCCATGGAAGAAAGAATGTAATATGCAACCTAGTCTCACAGAATGAACATTACTATTACTATATTTTTGCAAACTGAGTTTTACTGCCGTTTCACTAGAGGTGCTACAACAACTACTCACAAACCGCTGTTATTATATCAGAACACTCTAATGAATCATTTGAAAAACGATACATTTTAACACTTGTATTACAGACCCACCTACATTTGCACACTTATTCCAACAGCTTGCGTGGTAGCTCACCTGATAAGTTTTGGACTTTGGCTCAGGGGCCGAGCCTCGAGCGCAGCCATAGAAGCAACACGAAATGATGTGATTTCTTCAGTACATGTAGGGATGTCCCGACACAATTTGAGAACGAGAGTACTGATACTTTATTTTTTCTTCCTCGCCAATACAGAGTCTGTTACTTGTTGTTTCGTATTGTTATTTAATTTTTTCCGAATTCCATATCAACAATTTATTTCAATTTTATCATCAAAATAGTGTTTATTACACATTCCGTAAAACTTGAAATCAAAAGAAAATATGGGGGCCTGGGTAGCTCAGCAAGTAAAGACGCTGACTACCAAACCTGGAGTCGCAAGATCAAATCCAGGGCTTGCTGAGTGACTCCAGTCAGGCTTCCTAAGCAACCAATTGGTCTGGTTCCTAGGGTGGGGAGAGTCATGTTGGGTTAACCTCCTCGTGGTTGCCCTAATGTGGTTCTCGATCTCGATGGGGTACGTGGTGAGTTGTGCGTGGATGCCATGGAGAATATAATTTATTTATTGTTCCTGTACTGTATATTTCACTGTCTAGTACAATTTAATTAATAGGGACTAACCATATATCATTTGAAATGTCTTAACCTCAATCATCAGTAATAGACAACTGTTTTACAACTGAAATCATATACGGTAGCTAAAAAAGTCCTAAATCAAGCTAGAGAATTTTCATTCATGTTCATTTTCAGAAATCAGTTGACAATCATAATTTATCATCCAGAAAACTCACCTGTGTCTGGTCTAGAGATTAAGTTCCATATTCTTTCTCTTAAAACAGCCAACAGATTAACTGATTCTTTAAGCCAGCAAATACATTATTATGATTATTCTATAGCTTCAAGTGGTCTCAAGTATTTTTATAAGCATAAAGGACGTTAATATAAGAAGAGCCAAGCCTATGTATCCTGAATTTGAAATGGAATGTGACTGATGCAAGGGTCCTTTCTAGTGATGTAACTGTAACATAAGTAGATTCTTTTCCAAGTATGCATTCTATAGTATGTGGTACTGAACGCAATATCAGGCACTAACATTTATTTAACAGAATGCTAGTCAGAGACTAGCGTATATAAAGAGTCCGGTATAGACAAATACATTTTAACTGCTTGTGTACTTGTGAATTGTGTTTGTTTGAATCCAGAACTCAGACCAAATTTAGTAGAACATAAGTGTCTGGAACTCTTATTTCATCTTTACATGCTCAGTCCATACAAATATAATAATCTGGTTAAAATTATGTCCTGACAACTAATGAACAAGTAAACACAATATTATCAAGAATGTAATAGTAAGGATATCCAGGTCAAGTACTGAGCTAAACCAAGATCAAACTACCTTATCCAGTTCTGCTCACTAAGGAGCCATTTATAAGACAGGGATGGATTTTTTTTGTGAGTGTTAACTTGCAATAAATTAACTATGGTTTTATAACAGTAACTTATCAACTTATCAACAGTCGAACTTTGGTATGTGTAGTAAAACCATAGTAACCACAACATTTACCATGATTTTACAATAGTAAGCATGTTTTATCCATGATATTTATAGCAAAACCCAAGTAATAATATAAGAAAAAGAAACCTGTATTGTAATAAAATAATAATTTTGTGGTTACTATGGTTCTACTACTAATACTATAGTTCAACTATGGTTACTGTAGTAAAACCATGGTTCATTATATCTAAATCACACACATACAAAATCTTCACTGGCCCAACACAAAAATTATAAATAGCTGTTTTTACCATCAGCCTCGATTGTCCTGCTGATGACAATAATATGCAAGATATGATTTATGCCTTATGTAATCCCATATAAGCGCTTTACAGAAATAAATTCATAAATGCATCATATTAACCTCAGCCATCCTGCCATTTACACGTGTTTTTAAGCAAAGAGTTCTGTTGTGCATATGATGGGTTTTCGGTCACCCGTTTAGTCATGCAACTTTTGGCCATGTGTAATGTATTCACACACACTGGATCAAAGATTTAATCAGAGTTAAAGATGTGATTATTGGCTGAATGTAATAAATATATGAATCCCTGAATAGAGACTTCCAAATTGGTTGTGACGTGTATATTACATTAGGGAGATATTAGGCCTAATCTGTGAATTAAGAATGTGAACATAACAAGATATCAGACAATCTAAAGACCAACACAGCCTGATGCACTAAGCACAAAAAACAAAAATACCTGTACGGTCCAAAAATGAGACATGTAACTGAGGTTGATATGAAGTAGACTGTTTTGAATATTCATCTTTACCCTGCAGCTGAACAGCTCTGGTAATAATAGTATAATTGCCATAGTTATCTTGCTTCTTTTCATATCAAACGCCATTATCATGTCAAATTCATGATTACGTTTTGAAACTAACCAAATTAAATGTATACTTACATTTTGGATATTGAGCAGCTCGTGATTTCCAAGCACATGTATAACTGGGGTTTAACAAAGTTTATTATGTTTCATTCGGTGCTTCATCTCTAAAGGCGTATTGATGAGAGAAATTTTTTTTATTTTTTTACACTGGAAATAAAACTAGCGCTCTGTCTTTTTACGAGAGCATGTGCATGTTAAACAGACTACGCTGCATGGAGAGAGATGATGATGAGACATGCACGGAGAGATATGGATTTTCAGTCCTATAGAAAGAAACTGTTGATTTTTTTGTGTTCCAATGTGTGGATTACTTCTATTCACCAACATGTAAAAACTAAAAATGTGGGGACTGTGAACACAGAATGTGCAGGGATACTTAAAATGTTGGTAAGACTTAACATGGTTAATAAAGCGTATTACTATTGTAAAAGAGCAGGCAAAAACTATTTCAGAATAAAATCCCTCTCTGTCATCTAAGGGACTCAGATTAGCTCTCCACTTGAAAAACAATAACTTTTATTTATTTATTAGCTTGTCTTAAATATACTGACTTACCTCAGACTGCCTCGATTGTCCTGCTGATGACAATAAAGGCATTTGTCCATGTTGCTCCTCAAAACTTATGACAAAGTAGTCGTAGGAAAAAATACTGATAAAATACAAAGCCAAAAGCCTAAATATATCATTACACAAAAATGTATTATGACGCTGCTAACAGATTCTTGCACTTTTACATGCAAAATCTGAACCAGAGCTCCTTTCAGGTTAACTCTACTTCCAGGTCAAATAACTGTCACTCAAAACCTCACAAGCCTATGATAACTCTTTTCAAAAAAACTTTGAAAGTGTGACTGCAAATGCGAGTGCATTCATAAGTCCTGATCAGCGAACGCAAGCAGATAATTTCATTAACAAATATGCAGTTTATTTGAAGCCCAAGCGTAAATTTTGCCTTTTAATATATTTTTTATTTCAGTTTCAATTCAATTCAGTTTTTCAATTCAGTTTTGTTTTTATTCATTCTCAGTTTATATTTTTATGAATTTCTTGAAGTCACGTTCAAAGAATTGGCACAAAAGTATTCCCATAAACCTCACAGCACAATTCAAAATACAACTGGAGATATTTTTGTCAAATAAAGTGCCGCATAACTGATCACAGACGTGTGAGATAGTGCTTAAATATAATATAATTACTATTGATTTATGATTATTATTGTTATTATTTGTTGTATAACTATACATTACTATTATAGTAAATTACTATTTCTTTCTTACTTTTCCCCTTAATTAAACAGAGCTTTTATTTTGGCGGAGCTTTTATTTTGTGTTGTTATGACCAAGGAGCACTGACGATATGATGGTAGCTTCTCACTCAGGAAAAGCCGGTCGCTACATGACTCAAAGTGATTATTAAACCGAAAAAGGCTGCAACTTATATAAAAATAAATATGTAGTCTTTATGTGCCTTAATTGTGCTAAAAAGTGAATTAGTGCTCTGCTTTATGTCATCTGCTACAAACAGAGCATGCAATGCTCATGATGGTGTTTTCCGTGTATGAGACAAGGAGCTCTAAAAGGTATGAGAACTTAGTATCTTTATGTCAGCACATCACCGGCTCTACACATTCACAAGCACTGATATTTAAAGTGCAAAGCACATGCAAACTGTATATTCATCTCACTAAAACACAGCTTTTGCTGTTTAATAATCTCACTAGGACATTACGTGGTTTTAATTTGTGCACTGAATGTTTACCTAATGACATTCATACTCATGTGGTATCGGAGCATTTTTACAAGCACAAGTACGAGTGCGGTATCAGACCTGATTCCGATACCAGTATTGGTACATCCCGTATATGTTGACTCCCCTTTTAAAACACTATCGGTTAGGTTTAGGCATTGGTTTAGGGTAAGGATGTATGTTTCGTTCACCTCTCATTCATCTTTTAAGAAACTATTGGTTAGGTTGAGGTTAAAGTTTTAGGGTAGGGGGGTATGTTTTACTCGTTAAAAAAATCCATCTAAAATTTACCTTTCAAACCTCGTCTGATCATTTCACTTGCTTTTGGTGCCCCTGCTGGACATTTCACTAGTTCAACTTCCTAGTGGTTAACGTATGTGCAGAGCCTGAGTTGGCACTATAGGAAGTGTAATCGAGCTTGAAATCATGATTGCCAAAGATGTACAGTGAAAAAGGAGTTTCATCTGGAATGGAATGAGGGTAAGTAAATGATGAGACAATTTTCATTTTTGGGTGAACTAACCCATTAAGTATAAAACTTGCCACTAAACAATAAAGAGACAGATGAATCAATCCACAGTAACAAACAGTATAAGGGCTATATTAGGCACTCTGCATCAAAGCATTCAAAACTAGGCTGTTTAGTTTTCCTGTTCTCTGGCATGCAAATAAATACCACATTATGATTTGTAATGCATTGCATAATGGAACTTTTACCAATTTTGACCAACTGCATCCACTGCACTCCCTTAGTGCCAATAGCAACCATGGAAAAGCCAATCGTAGATCCCACAATGCAATGAGTTCCAGAAATGGGTAACCTCAGAAAAGAGGCAATGAGCTGCCAAACCGCAGACCCTGAAAGAGAAGGCAATATGAGTGGGATGAGGAGAAACACAATAAGGGTTTCAACCATATGTTCTTTTTACTTCTGTCTTCATTTTATTCTTTGGACTGGATAATATTTAAAAAGCATTACACAGTGTAATGCTATTCTCTTCAAATGAACATTTAAAAATAGTGTTCCCCCAAAACGTATATGGACACTTTAAGGGATAAATCACCCAAAAATGCTAATTCTGTCAACATTTAATCACCCTCATGTTGTTCCAAACTTCTTTTTTTTTTTTTTTTTTTAAAACACAAATGACATTATGTTAATCTCAGTCATCTTTCACTTTCGTTGCATCTTTTTGTCCTACATAGTAAACGAATGGTGACTGAAGTTAGAAACAATATGAGGGTGAGTAAATCATTACATCATTTTAATTGTTAAGCCACATGCATGTATGGATGTATGAATTTTATTGCATTACATCCAAATTATCAAACCAAGTGGCATCTACAAACAAATCATATTAGTATATGCCGATCTAAACCCAATTTCAGAGCCATTTTGGCAATTAATTTTTAACTGACATTTTAACTAAGTTAAATTACTATTTAACTGATCCAAAGATAATCTTTATTGGATTTATGAAGTCAATTCCCCTCAAGTTAACACATGTGTCCTAGTAGAGTAACCACAGGTTTAGTTCAGTACATTAACTTTGGACAATTTCCAGAAAGTGTCCAAATACTTTGTCTTCAAATTGAGACGTATATCTATTGTTTTATCATTTAAAACCTAACAAACATCTTTTTTTCTAAATGTTTTGCTTAAAAAGTGTGTTTGTACTATGCAAATACTTTTTTGAGCCTCAGTAGGTTTGGTCTAATCATAGAACTATTCTCCAACCGTTTATTCAATGTTCTAACTTTGAATCTTCAGCCTAAAAGCAATTTAAGTTAAATTTACATTTAAAAAATCAGGCATCAACTCAGATAATCTATTACAACTCTATTACAAAACCAAGATGTGATCAAGACTCCCAAAATCTGGCTGCCTACAGTGAATAAACAAATGCCTTGCTAAGCTTCAGATATTCATCTTCACAATGATAGGTTGAGGTTTCAACTTTAAATGATACATTACTTACCAACCATGGCGCTGACCTCTCCTGCCATCAGCACAGGCACTGTTTCATTGTACAGATGGACATCTATAATTCCCGTCCGTATGGTTTCCCCGACCTTGGCACCTAGAAGGATGGAACCCAGGGTCTCAAATATGGAAGCCAGGATACAGGCCTGGCGCAGTGTCACCACTCCTGACCCGACCGCCGTGCCAAAAGAGTTTGCCACATCATTGGCCCCAACTGAAAATGCCAGGATGAAAGCAATAATGAAGCCAATCACGACCATCCATACGTACGGTTCCAAATCCATCTTGCCGTTTCTTCACACTATGCTTCCAAATAAATCCCAAACAAACAACTAAAAATAACTGAAGTAAGGTGCTGTACTATGATTTTCCTTTGCTCGTTTATTTTTCTCCTAACTTCCCCAGGCTAAAAGAGTTATTGGGGGAGAGGCACACTGCTAACTAAGCTGTTTAACCTCAGTCTGTGGAGTGCTGAGCAGTGTAGGCAGGAGAGAGCATTCCATTGTTTGGCCCTCTTAGTGTCCTGTCCACCGAGAAGCCTTCAGCTGTCAAAACAAGAGAGACAAGGAAATAATTACACAGTATTCGCACATTCTCTTATAGATTGCATAATGTAGCTGAAAAAAATACATGGGAAATGGAAAGTTGGATAGACAGGTGGTAAAGGAATATGCGATATATGACAAGAAAATAATAATCATTATTAAGGTTTGAAATTAGATACTAAACAATAGAGATATTTTAACCAAATTTTTTTTTACAAATATTAACACTTTTCCATTTAACCGATCATCGGTTCTTTAATATTGAGTTCACAGATGAAGTTAGACATAGCCAAGAAAACAACGACAAACTCACATAGTGGAAGACAAATTGTGCAAAATCGTATAATTCTAAAGACTTACATTTAAGCTACATTAATTAAGTGAAGACTCTTGAACATGTATATTGGCAATAAAACAGGTTAAATTAATTCTTTGTTGACTATGCACAATTTTAGTCTGGTAAAGCAGGCTGTTCACAAGGTTGGTGATGAATGATTTAGTTATTCATTCTAACATCAGAAATAAAACAATAATTAAAAATTGGTTATGCATATCAGTTATCGAATACTAAAAATAATGCCAAAACTTTACAATTTGTTGTATTCATTAACTACATTAGTTAACATGAACTAACAATGAATATTACCTTTACAGGACTTATTAATATTGGTTAATGCCAATTCCAACATTTTTAACATTAACAATTGTTAACATAGTTAATGGTTAATGCATTATGAACTAAAAATTAACAATTGTATTTTCATAAATAAACATTAACAAACATTTATAAATGCTGCAAAAAGAAATTGTCATTGTTAGTTCACCGATATCTAATGCAAATACTATGTTAGTGTTATCAAAATAATATGCACAAAGTAAAAATTATCAGTATCATAAGTCATAAAAAACATTGTATATCTCTAAAAACTAGCATTAGATAAATCACACACACACACACATTCAAATTTCAATGTCACAACAAAATGTTATCAAATTGAATTGTGAAATGTTTAACAAAATTAACTTAATAAACCTTAAAATATATAGTTATTTAATTTTTATTAAAGATTACTCAATTCAATTTGATTTTCTTTATGAAATTGAAACGCATAACCCTTATTTTTTTGAGTGCAAAATCACTCTTACAAGAAACTGACCCCCC
Organism: Xyrauchen texanus; assembly: GCF_025860055.1. Taxonomy (NCBI): domain Eukaryota; kingdom Metazoa; phylum Chordata; class Actinopteri; order Cypriniformes; family Catostomidae; genus Xyrauchen; species Xyrauchen texanus. The sequence goes on along the minus strand of NC_068302.1, from coordinate 20,778,627 downwards.
TACAGTTAGGAAACTACAACTGCAAAGGTGATGCATTCAGGTGTGACCAGGACACAGTGTACATCCACATCAGAATCTAACGTCGCAATCAGCAATGGAAAGAAATCGCTCCTGCTTGACACCTGCTCTTGGCTTCATTTCAGTTTCGAGTCTCTTATCGAAATCAGGCAGTACACCAAGTCGTGCTCCAACTGCACTGTGTAATACTGCAGAGTCACAGTCATTAATACCTACTTACAGCCTCCTTGCTTCCTACTTGCCCCAGTCTAAGATTCTTAGTGGGTCAAATTCGTTGGAAAATGGGAGGTCTGTAAATGGGCCACTATGTGCTTGCTGAAATCTGATCAGTCCTGTTTATCGGAACAACTGTTCTCACACCACGGGGGGACAGGAAGGTATTTAGAGTATCAGTCAACTGCTGATGACTGAATGGAAATAAATGAGTTATGAAGATACAGTAAACAATCACATAGCAACATCAAAAGCAGGTGCATCGTACACCTTTTTTTATTTCTTGAGGGGGCACCAGCGTCTTTGGTGTAGTGATGATGTTAGACTTAAAAAATTCTAATACTACATAGATGAGTACATGTAGTATATTGTAATTGCACAGTGTATAGTCTGCCATTTGGGACATATGACTGGTCTTATAGAATCATGATACTATATCTACATTAAATGTTTATGCAAAATAATCTTTACATGCTCATTATATATTGCGCCACTTTCCAAGTGAAATAAACACTAGAGGTGCTTCAACAACAATGACTTTTATTCACTAGCTGTCATGATTATGAAATTGGCTGACGTGTAATTGTCAAACAAATAATTGCAATTAAGACCATTAATTTAGAGCTCTCACAATTACAATGATTAATTGTCCTTTAAGGGCTTCATGATTATGACAATTAATTGTCATAGAAATCATCATGCTTTTGTCATAGGTGTATGTAGAGCTGTCACAATTATGAAATTTGGCTGATGATTAATTTTCCAACAAATAATTGCGATTATGATGATTAATTTTCCGTTTTAGGGCTATGATGATTATTCGTCTTTTTAAGGGCTTTCACGTTTTCACGTCATATAAATTGTTTAGTTTTTTCTGCATGTGTGCTTCATACACCTTAAGAAGTCAATTTTACACATTTAACTAGAAATATATAAATCAAGTAATAAAATGGGGATATGTGATTTCCCTCTCAGGGGCTGGTTGCACCAGCCATACGTAAGTTAAAACTTAGCCTAGTTGTGGAGTAAATGGGCACTAGGTCACAATTTACACGCTACTAAATATTTGAGTGTTGCACCGTTAAATTTAGATATAACACTACCATAACACTACGTATGAACTAAATATTTACAGAAGACTCTGACCAGGAGTAACGGTTGGAATAAAAAAGCAGACAGATTTAATGACATCAATGAGCTCATGTATTACGTGATGGACTATATTCATTTAGACATATGATGTTGATATTTACACTTGTTTAAGTTATCAACAACGTCGACAATAAAAAATAAGAATAGTCGTTTGATCTCATTTAACATAACATGAGATCACATTAAACTCTAATGATGAGTGCAGCACTGCAGTTTGCGCCTGACTGAGGAGAGGAAGTATCAGCTCACAGTCCAGATGCACTCTAAATTTCCAAACAGCTTCAGGTGATGTAGATTGCAAAGTATGAGTGTATTATAATGCAAAAATACAAAATAAGTAAATACAGAAGCACTCTCATTGTGGAATAAGCGGAGATAGAGCTGCCACTCTAGCAAAACATAAGCATCAAATGTCTTTAAAGGAAACACCCAGCGTTACATCTAAAATGCAGTTATATTTAAAGTGTTATAGCTTTATTAAAGTTCACTACAAACTCAGAAACTGGCATTTCTCTGTGTGGTCTGCACCTCTTATATGAGTTGCACGAAGTATCCCGATCTAAGGGGGAAAGATTGAAACTGCACCCGGCTGCGGCACACTCTGTTGCGGGAACGCTCGTCCCTTGAGCAAGCATGCTTAATGCAGCTAGACTATAACATGAAGGCTCGCGACACAGCTGGAAATACACAGCTTTATTAATGAGAGAGGGTTTTTTTTTTTGCGAGTTAAAGATTGATTGAAGTGATCAGAAAGGTGAGAGTTAGTCTTCGCCCCATTATACACTACAACAAAATACATTTTTGTTTTGTATTTGTTTTGGCTTGTTTTCTGATATAAATATCTAAAAGTCATTTAAAAACAACTTACCTTTTCTTTAGCAGCTATACTGCAGATGGAAAAATTATTATCTGAGAATGCTGAACATAATAGTAAAAATTTTAATTAAATATCTAAAAATCCTTAAAAAGATGCATTCACCTGAGAAGCAGCATATAAGATATTTAGACTTGCTTTTAGAGAATAGATCTTGAATATAAGTATATTTTGCACTCGCAGATGTATAACAGAGTGAAAAAATTCACTTTTATTTAAGATAAATTCTCTTAAAGCAAGTCTAAATATCTTATATATTGCTTCTCAAGAAAATTGATCTTGTTTTAAGGATTTTTAGATATTGTTGAATGGAAAACAAGACAATAACACTTGATTACAATAGGATATTTTGGTAGTGAATTTATTTACTGAATTAAACTTAATAAATAATAATAAAACAAATCCATTTAATTCAGTGAATGTCATTTAGAGGTATATTTAAAAGAAGATTTTGTCCTCTTGTTAGTTAGCATGTTTAATACAAACTTTTAATCAGGCTCAAGCTGAATAATCAGTTATGAGCTAATGATTAATTGTTGCAATATTCGATGAATAGTCAAATAATCATTCTAATAATCATTAGATTAATTGATGATCAAAATACTCGTTATTTGCAGCCCTAATTTATATGATATTAAAATGAATAAAAGTACATTTTTCCAACCTGTTGTATTATTATTTATTTATTGCCCTTATTAATTTTAGACACAGTTCCTGAATAATGTTATTTACATAGGTTAAATATACTATTTATTCAATCTACTTTCATTATGTGTTATAATTTATTACAGCTGACAGTTATGTGAGCAAACAAGGTTTGAACATCAACAGTAGCGAGATAAAACTCGATGAAATTCACAGCTTTTTAACACTTCTGTGTACAAATTTGAAGGCTGCTTATTGGATCAATACAAGTAAACGTCATATTATGCAACTACACATCAATTTATGAGAGCTTATGACCTACAAGCTAAGTCTTGCCTTAAGAATAGGTGGTGTAACCAAATTAGGCACTGACTTGGTAAAAACGAAATAGTAGTTTCAAAGCTCTTAGGTTGAACTTTACGTCCAACTTATGAGAGACCTTATGGAAAACTGGTTCAACCCTTAGCAGAGCTCTTTCGGACAGGAGTTGGTTGACATCCGCAGTCCGGCTCATTGATGCACGGAGTTCAACTGAATGACACAAATGAGCCGTTCATGGTATTTGTACAGTATATTAGCTTAAAAAAAATATTTGGGCATTAAAATGTGATTGTAATTAGAATGCCCAATAATTGTGGTTTTCTCAAATAACCAAGGTTAGATCAAACAACCACGATCAGATGGTTATTTAATCAATCGCAACAGGCCTAGGTGTATGTGTGCTTCATAAGCCTTAAGAAGTAATTTAATCATATTTAACTTTTACATGATTTCCTTTAAGGCTTTAAAAACTTAAGAATGACATTAAACTACCACACCTGCTGAGTGACTCCAGTCAGGCTTCCCAAGTAACTAATTGGCCCGTTTTCTAGGAGGGTAGAGTCACGTTGGGTTAACTTCCTTGTGGTCGCTATAATGTGGTTCTAGCTCACTTGGTGTGGCACTTGGTGAGTTGTGCGTGGATGCTGCGGAGAATAATGTGAAGCCTTCACATGCACTAGGTCTCTGCGGTAATGCGCTCAACAAGCCACGTGATAAGATGAGCGAATAGACTATCTCACACGTGGAGGCAACTGAGATTTGTCCTCCGCCACCCAGATTGAGTCCCCCCCAAAAAAAGAATGACATTACAAATCATATTTTAATTATCAAAATATATTTCTAAATACTTAAAATATCCTTTCTCTTTTTGGTTTTGACATTCTATGTTTCTTCATTCTATCATCTCAGCCTAGGGCTCCTCTGTGTCACTGCTTGTCATACACTGCACATATGAACCCACAACGACAAATAACATTTGTCATTACAAGATCGTTAAATCAATGTGAAACCGGAGCACTTTGCATGCACTAAATTTCTACTTCGTAGCCTTTTTTCGTGGGAGTTTTGCACGAATCTCCGCACTTCAAGTCCTGTTCAGAAGTGGTTAATCTTCACACCCTCTTTAGAAGCTCCACTCAGTATGCCATTCATTCCCTTATTTGGACAATAACCGGGTTACTTCAGCAACTGCTTTTATTTATCTTACCTTTTTTTTCTCGATAACATTATCGGTTAGATTTAAATTTGAGGTTTAGGGGAGGTAGGTTTTGTTTAGGAGGACATTTAACTCTTAAGTGGTGCAAAGTAGACTTTCATCATGGAACTGAAGTGAAAATGTGTAAAGATGTGCAATGAATCAAGTAATAACATTTAGCAAACATTTCACCAGTCACAATTTTCATTAGATCAACATTTTTAATAATTAGTAGTTCGATAAGCAATCTTACCTAGCCAGCAAAAACCTATTGTGACTTTTTGATGATCTGTGGAATGTGTGATTCGATTTGACCAACCAAATTTAGACATGTGCATCTGTGATTTCTGACAAGGATTATATACAAACACTTTTACCTACAATAATAGTGCAACTTATTATAAAAGATTTCATTTTTTTTAAGGCTTATATAGGCTTGGCATGACATTTCTGGTTAAATGCATCAACAGTCGAACCCAAAGTATACTCTGATCATCAGACTGAGGATGCAAGATGCAAATCTCCTGAGTGTGCAGCCCGACTTTTCTAACCACAAGTCTTTGAAAGCAGAATGCACATGCGCCTGGATTTATTTCCACTAATTAGTAGGTCCACAAGGTGGCAACACTCCCATTTCAACTGATGCGGTCAGGAAGAAGCACTAGAAGATATAAACACTGATAAACAACAGGAGATGAATGTTGAAACAACAACAGTGGATGTGCACGTCAAGAGCGCATGTGTGAGGAGGTCTGGAGATAACTGCATTTGCATAGCTCTAGTCCGAAGAATATAAAGACATCTTTTTGTGTCTAAACTCCTGAGGAGAAATCGCACAGTCTCTTAAAGCAGTCTTAAACACACATAAGCCTTGTGTATGCATGCACAGTACAATTAAGCATCCTTTGACAAGCTCGTGTTTACGACAAAACCAGCATATACTTTGGGCTGAAGACGACCAGATCATCCTCACCACAGATCATAACTGCATTATAATGCAGTACTGTATATAAAAAAAAATAATTAAAAAAAAACCTGATACCGCAGTCAACTCGAAGAGGGGAAAACGATACATTCTTCCACATCACTAAGCCTTTGGTTTAAAGGGAATTAAATGTAAACAGTGGGAAAGCCAGACTAATACATTCTCAGGGTATTTATTGATTGTGTACTTGAGTCTCGCGTACAGCAACACCTCATGTATCAACATCACATGACTGTTGTCTTTCTGACATAAAGGTCAGTCTGTATATTAGGTATTAGTAACCCTTGGGCATAGTCAACACAAAAGTTAAATGAAAAGAACATTAGATGTTCCTGAATGTCACAAGCAAGACCGGTACAATGTAAAGCCTCAGGACAGCTCATCAAACTGCAGCAGCACAGACTGTACTCAAATAACAAAACATGCACTCATACACAAATATAATAGCTTACTTAATACTCAGGTGCTTTTGTGGTTTTTAGTATCATCCAAAAAGAATGAGGGACAATAGAATTTTAAAAACAAACCCATGCAATGCATGTCAGTAAATGTAAGCCCTCTTGACACATAAATGCCTAATGTATACTAAATAGCAGGTCTGTATTTTAAGACAGAATTTGCATAGCCTGATATAACCATTACTTCACATTTTCCAAAAACTGATGCAAAGCCAAAACACTGATGTGACATCAGGAAAGGGTGATAAGCTGACACAATTTGGATGAAATTGAACGCTTCTACCGTTCTTGGAAATATGAGGTAAATTGGTTTTTGGCCCTTCAGCTCACTTGCAATCTAGGTAACAGCAGTTTCAATTCATCCACTGACAGCTGCTGTATTTTCATACATATTAACGAAATGCTTCATATTAAGAAGACAACAATCTTATTTAAAGATTGCTTCTAACAATAATTATTTACAGATTTGTTTGTATATGTTTGAACTTGTATGAAATGTAAGAAATGCAATCAGTGTGGTTCAAAATCTAATCATTGTTACATCTCATGACTTACCTAAAGGGTTATTTCACCCAAAAAAAAAAAAGTGCATAGATACAGTTGAAGTTTACATGCACCATAGCCAAATACATTTAAACTCAGTTTTTCATAATTCCTGAACATTTAATCATAAAACAACATTCCCTGTATTAGGCCATTTAGGATCACTACTTTATTTTAAGAATAATAACTTTTATTTCTTTCCATCACATTCCCAGTGGGTCAGAAGTTTACATACACTTTGTTATTATTTAGTAGCATTGCCTTTAAATTGTTTAACTTGGGTCAAACATTTTGGGAAGCATTCCTCAAGCTTCTTACAATAAGTTGCTGAAAATTGGCACATTCCTTCAGACAGAACTGGTGTCAGGTTTGTAGGCCTCCTTGCTCACACACCATTTTTTAGTTCTGCCCACAAATTGTCTATCAGATTGAGGTCAGGGCTTAGTGATGGCCACTCCAATACCTTGACATTGTTGTCCTTAAGACATTTTGCCAAAACTTTGGAGGTATGCTTGGGGTCATTGTCCATTTGGAAGACCCATTTTTGACCGAGCTTTAACTTCATGGCTGATGTCTTGAGATGTTGCTTCAATATATCCACATAATTTTCTTTCCTCATGATGCCATCTATTTTGTGAAGTGCACCAGTCCCTCCTGCATCAAAGCACCCCCACAACATGATGCTGCCACCCCCATGCTTCACAGTTGGGATGGTGTTCTTCAGCTTGCAAGCCTCACCCTTTTTCCTCCAAACATAACAATAGTCATTATGGCCAAGCAGTTTAATTTTTATTTCATCAGACCAGAGGACATTTCTCCAAAAAGCAAGATCTTTGTCCCCATATGCACTTGCAAACTTTTTAATGGCGGTTTTGGAGCAGTGGAATCTTCCTTGCTGATCAGACTTTCAGGTTATGTCAATATAGGACTCGTTTAACTGTGGATATAGGTACCTGTTTCCTCCAGCAAGAACCACAAGGACCTTTGCTGTTGTTCTGGGATTGATTTACACTTTTTTTGCCAAATTATGTTAATCTCTAGGAGACTTCCTGAGCAGTATGAAGGCTGCGTGGTTCCATGGTGTTTATACTGGTGTACTATTGTTTGTACAGGTGAACGTGGTGCCTTCAGGCATTTGTAAATTTCTCCCAAGGATGAACCAGGCTTGTGGAGGACCAGAATTGTTTTTCTAAGGTCTTGGTCTTGATTTTCCCATGATGTCAAGCAAAGAGTCACTGAGTTTGAAGGTAGGCTTCAAAATACATCCACAGGTACAACTCTAATTCAGTACACCTCCGATCAGAAGCTAATTGGCTAACTGTCTAAAGGCTTGACATCATGTTCTGGAATTTTCCAAGCTGCTTAAAGGCGCAGATAACTTGTTGTATGTAAACTTCTGACCCACTGGCATTGTGATATAGTAAATTCAAAGTGAAACAATCTGTCAGTAAACAATTGTTGGAAAAATTACTTGTCATGCACAATGCAGATGTCCTAAACGACTTGCCAAAACTATAGTTTGCTAATATGAAATCTGTGGTGGTTAAAACACATTTTTTAATGACTACAACCAAAGTGTATGTAAACTACTGACTTCAACTGTAGGCTACAAGTCACACATATGCAGACACAAAAACATACACGGTCCTAAATTCCAACAGATATATTCAACATATGGGGCATGAACCCTCCAAACCAAGTTAAAGAGGTGCCTTTTTAATACAGATAGCCCATAATCAATTCTGGCTAGTTTTTATAATGCATTCCCCTTGACACTGACATGCCCTGTCAAATATATGAGGTACATACAAAACCTGTTGCAATAGGTAGGAGACACAACACATGAAAAAGGAGAGAGTGCAATAAAAATGCAACGTTAATGACTGCAGCACTCTAAACTTGAAGAGTACTCACCTTCAGGCTATGCAGTGGTCAAATGTATCCCCCTTTTTTTAGAAAATGGGGTTGCAAAATGGTCTGAAAAATGAAAGATGGGCAGATTTTGTAGGGAATCGTGAATGAAAGGATGGGAAAACACATTGGTATGCTGACTTATGACTGTGAAACAAAGACAATGAAACTGCTCAATGAATATAAACGGGAAAAGAAAAAAAAAGAGATCGTTGAGCAAAAGATATTCTGAAAGTAGAAAGAATTGTCAGATGGAGAGTCAGGCGTGTTGCAGGACATCAGCTCAATTCTCATTGAAAAACTTGCCACTGCAGTCTAGACTGCTTCTTAGAGAGGGGCAGCAGCATCACAGGCTGAGCCAGCTAATCATGTACACTCTGAATGGGAGCAGTAGCTCTGATTGGCTAATGCTGCATGGGAAGAAGGAGTGACAAAGTTTACCAAGCCAATCAGAGTGACGAACAAGGCAGGAGGATGGGTGATTCCACTTTAACAGTCAGGAAACTGCATGCAGTAACACCAAGGACATTCAATGGTGAATACACTGCTGACACCAATATATCTGCATTATGTCTGAAGGAAATATCTGAAGGAATTTAGTGTGAAAGAAAAACAAATAAGCACCTCAAAATATTAGAATCCTTTCTCCTCCAAGTGGAATAGGAAAATACAATAAATCATAAAACACAAATATTATGGGATGTGCAAACTCCCAATGCACAAATGAAAACAGGATATCAATGGTATACAGGTATATCTATTGGCAAATAACATTAACATTTCCAGAAAAAACAAAATGTTTAATTTCTTATTAGTGGCCGACCAATACAGATGGCAGATATTATATTTATACACACATACACAGGCGGCCAAAAGTTTGGAATAATATACAGATTTTGCTCTTATGGAAAGAAATTGGTACTTTAATTCACCAAAGTGGCATTCAACTGATCACAATGTATAGTCAGGACATTAATAATGTAAAAAAGTTGTATTACAATTTGTGCAAATCCAATGGGGCATGTCAATAACTTTTTTCAAATAATGATGGTGTGGTTTTTTTACATCAGTAATGTTCTGACTATACTTTGTGATCAGCTGAATGCCACTATGGTGAAATAAAGAACTAAATTCCTTCTGAAACAGCAAAAACTGTACATTATTCCAAACCTTTTGGCCGACACACACACACACACACACACACACACACACACACACACACACACATATATATATACTCACTGAGCACTTTATTAGGAACACCTGTACAACTACTTATTAATGCGATTATCTAATCAGCCAATCATGTGGCAGCAGTGCAATACATAAAATCATGCAGATAAGTGTCAAGACTCAGGAGCTTCAGTTAATGTTCATATCAACCATCAGAATGGGGAAATAAATGTGATCTTAGTGATTTCAACCGTGGCATGATTGTTGGTGCCAGACGGGTTGGTTTGAATATTTCTTTAACTGCTGATCTTCTGTGATTTTCACGCACAGCAAAATCAAGAGTTTATTCAGAATGGTACCAAAAACACAAAAAAGCATCCAGTGAGTGGCAGTTCTGCAGACGGAAACGATTTGATGATGAGAGCGGTCAACGGAGAATGGCCAGAATGGTTCGGGCTGACAAAAAGACTATGTTAATTCAGATAACAACTCTGTACATTTCTAATGAGCAGAATAGCATCTCAGCATCCACATTAGGGCTGCAACTAACGAATATTTTGATAATCGACTCATTTACTGATTATTAGAATAATTATTCTGCGATTATTGCAAAGATTAATCATTAGCTCTTAATGACATTCACTGAATTAAAGGAAAAAATCCTGCAAATATATAATATATATATATATATATATAGGACTAGGGTTGCAGCAGTATACCTGTTTCACGGTATACCACGGTTTGAAAATTGATGGCTATCATACCATGTACATTTGCTTATCTAAGGTATTGAGAAAAAAAATGCAACCGGACAGAGAATCTCACATGCGCAAGCGCATCTCCTTTCCTCCTTGTCTGCCTGTCAGATGCGTCAACTTGCGACACACACACACACACACACACACACACACACACACGCACAGCAGCGGAGAAGGCGATGGGATCTGACGTGTGTGTGTGTGTGTGTGTAAGCAATGTTTCTCAACTGGTCTATTTGGACTGGGTCGCGGACAGCAGGGAAAGAACAACGCCATGGTTCTCCCATTGAAGATATTTGTTGACATCAACAACAATCACTTGATGCATGCCCTTGTACTGGAAAACCATAAAAAAACTATGCAACATAAAAGGAAATGCAACCCAGGATACATTAAATACAGGTTATGTTTAATCTATGGCAGGTCGACACTTGATTTCCCAAGGAAAATCTGTCCTGAAGCAAAACCAGTTGAGAACCACTGAGATAAAGATACAGACAGGAGTAGTCTGACTGTGCTGTCGTGCATCTACAGTATATGTTAATTGTTAATAATCATAGGACATTACTTCAAAAGCTCACACAGCTGATGTTATTTTTCATTTAGTAGTTAATTTAATATGCTATGCTAACATGTAAACTAACATCCTTTAGTTATATAACATGCTATTTTTTTTATCATGTTTATAATTCTGTTTATTATAATTCTGTTAGCTTTCTTAATTTTTCTATTTATTTTATTTTCAAAAGGGAGAATTTTTTTACACATACTTCAATAAAATAAAAGGTTTCAAGTTTCATTTATAATAAATTGTTTGCTCAAAAATAAATAGATAAATAACCCTTCTGTTTTCACTGATAATACTAATTGTGTAATACCATATACCGTGAAACCGTGATATTTCTGAGACGGTTATCATACCGTGAAAATCTCATACTGTGGCAACCCTACTTATAATATGCATTTAGAATGGCACTGGATGGCACTTTTTAAACAGAATTTGAATAAGAACTTAAACTACTATTAACTTGCCAACAAACAGACACACTTACAGGACATCCTGGATTGTTCAGAATGTCAAAATAAAAGCGTGAGGTTTCAAAGTTAAAGGTACACGATTGAGATATATTAATATTATAATATATTACTATTATTATTATTATTATTATTATTTGTTTATAAATTATAATATATTTAAGTTGAATGGGTTCCAAAAAATTATTAAAAAGTGTGAATGAAAAGTGAGCTTACAATTAAACTGAACAAAAAATCTTAATCTTTTCTACTGATGACTTATACTGGAATTACTGATAATTTTACTGCTACATTATCCAGTATATTAGTTAAAGTTTTTCTTAATAAGCTATACATTTATATTGAAATAATGTGTAGTTAGAGGTTTGTGTTTCTTTACATATTAAAGAGCACACCCAATTAGATCCACACAATAATGTTAAGATATTATAAACTGATTATGCAAAAAAATTGGTATTGGCCGATACTGAGATTTCCGATATTGGATTTCGGAAGAGAAAAATTGGTATCGGTGGATCCCTACTTAACACAACACAATATTTAATCCAAATCACTAGAAAAATATTTGAATACAAAGAATATGCAGTAATGACAAGACTGTCAGTAGAATTTGACTTGGGGAAAATAACTATTCCTGTTAATCAGCAAATTGTTTTGCCCATGTTGATATTCTTAAAAAGGCCAATTATTGGTCTATCACTACTTCCTATTTTTAAAATATCTTTACAAAAATGCAAAAGAAATATAATTACCCAACAAACAAAAAATTCAAAGCAAATAATAATGCATTACATTAACATTAAAGAATAAATCTATCTGACACTAGTATCGTGACACTAATCTCCTCTACAGGGAACACTAAAATTGCATCTGACTTCATAATCTCATTACAGTACTACCCATTTTCTCTATTTCTGTGCCTCTATTTCATTGTTTTCTTTCTCTCTTTCTTTCAGTTTTTGGAACAATCAATGCTTTCAGCATGATGATATCACTATCATGTGCCCCCTCCTTCACAGTCCACCTCTGAACAAAAAAAACAACAGTTCAAACATGAAGAGTGACTAACCCTCCCCAGCACATCACAGACTGCCCAACGCTCCTGACACTTGAAGGACGTCTGTGGTCCCCCAGCTGAACGAACAACCCTCGGGTCACACGTCTCTCCTAAAATAGCCAAACCTCCAGGAACAATCATTCATCCACTGCTGAGGCTGTAGCTATAGGTGATGGCAGCAGTTATTGTAACACACTCCCCAAACAAGAGCTTTCAGAGGGGGATGACAGCCTGTCAGAAAGTGTCATAAGTGATTCTGGGACTCCTCTCGCTCACATCTACACCGCCATGACTCAAACACAAACCAGCACTACCAGCAGCACGTCATGCACTGTTTCAACATTTTTATTAACTCGTCCCATGGCACCAAGATACTGAAAACAAGTCTGTGCGGTCTCAGGCATCATGGGAGATAATATATGGGTGGTTGTGAATATAAATCCACAAACACAACCAAACAGAGCACAAAGGATGGTATTTAACTTCTCTGACTACTTTTATGTAGCAGTGTAGGAAGATACCACACAAAAACCACACAATAAATTACATTGTATGCACTGTGTTTACAAGTTTTACAGACTCCACTGTCCGTCCGTTTAGAACTTCTCAAGATGAGTAGAAATGAGTAGCCTGTTTGATTTTTGACCAAAATCATGGGAACATTTCTCTATATTCTGTTATCTATATCGCAATAAACATTCACTGAGCACTTTATTAGGAACACCTGTACACCTCTAATCAGCCAATCCTGTGACAGCAGTGCAATACATAATGTAATTCAGATAGAGGTCAGGAGCTTCAGATAATGTTCACAACAACCATCAGAATGGGGAAAATATGTGATTTCATATGGAGCCAGATATATGACAAAAATATTTGAATTGTGTAAATCTGAATTATAGACTTTTGAATTTGAATTATAAGTGTGATTTTGCCAAATTTAATATTACATTGTATTTTAAATAGGTTTGAATTATAATTTTTTTAAACTCCAATCCTGGATATTTCATATTTAACCAAATTGAATAGTTTTTTTTTTTTATGTCACAATTTTATAAATATGTATTTTCAAACAGCAAATTTTTGGTTCTGAATTCTTACACTGAAAATATCCCGTTTTAAAAAACACAGCTTAAAGTTTTCAAGATGAAGAAGAAATTCAGAACACCAAATTCAATATTCTAAAATTCAAAACGCAGAAATTCAGATCTACAGAATGTGGGTCAGAGGTCAAGCTTCCGTGTTCCACAGGGAAGAGTAGAGGGTCTCAGAAAAGTCGAACGGAGCATTTTGGCCAATTACAGGTCGAGGTGCAATAATTATTTGGCCTGAGCGTGATTCAAAAGATCGCCATTCTGACCATGAAGTGGTTCTTAAACTTTTATGATTTATATTTTTGTGGTTAGCACATACTCAGCACATGAGACATTTGTCTAAGCGGCCTCTGGTATTTGTTTTAGTATAAATAATATTTAGTATGAAAGTATGCATAAGAGTAAGCATCACATATAACTCAATAATGAATTCTGCTTCAGATCCAAGTCGGATGTTATTTCAAACACTTGTTGGTGTTTGTAAGTGCGTTTTAAGCTCAAGACATTAACATCACGAATGATCATTCAGATGTGTGTGATTTAGCAGGCGTGATTACATTATACGATTAATTTCATGCAAATTGTCGCTTATTGTAAGGCATTTAATGGCTAATTTTCACATCGAACTCCAACAAACGTTACAAACACAGGATGACTGTCATTCTCACAAGGGGAGAGCACATCCCTATTGATGTTTAGTCATTATGCCATTTATTTTTAGTTTGACTTACAGAATCATTTTAAACGGAACATTTCAGGTGTTCTTGTCATAAATCTTCAAAGCTGCAAAATAAGTTTAAACAAGCAGCATAAAAAGGTTCGATTTTGGGTAATGTTGATTATTGTTAATAATAACAACAATGTAAAAATGTATAATTCTTTTTACTGTTTCATAATTGTATTCATCATTATGGTCACCATTATGAAGGCATTTCAACACCATTAATCCGCTCGCGTTATTTTAATTGCGTTAATTAAAAGACCACTGCAAAATTATCAGTTTCTCTAGATTTACTATTTATAGGTATGTGTTTGAGTAAAATGAACATGTTTTATTCTATAAACTACTGACAAAATTTTTTAAAATCGCAAAAAAGATGCAGTGTTTGCAGACCTCTAATAATGCAAAGAAAACAAGTTCATATACATCTTTATACAACACAATATTAATGTTTTAACTTAGGAACAGTTCAGAAAACAATATTTGGTGGAATAACCCTGATTTTCAATCACAGATTTCATGCGTCTTGGCATGCTCTCCGCCAGTCTTTCACATTGATGTTGGGTGACTTCATGCCACTCCTGGGGCAAAAATTCAAGAAGCTTGGCTTTATTTGATGGCTTGTGACCATCCATCTTCCTCTTCATCACATTCCAGAGGTTTTCAATGGGGTTCAGGTCTGGAGATTAGGCTGGCCATGACAGGCTTAAATGTTTAAATAAAAGTTTTTTGGTGTAAACCTAAATGTGAAAATCTCTTGTGCCTGGCTGGTTAGTGCAGCTGTTTCTATGGTTACGGACAGTGTCCACGTGATGCTTGGCCAGGTATTGCAGACTTAACTTGTACTTTCATTCCACGTAAAACTGGGGCTACACACAAACATCAAAATATAACAGAGGAATTCACACTACCACACTCACGCTGACAGTATGCTGTGATTTTGTGTGTAGTTGCAATCAGTGTTGCAAACTTTGAGGAGTTGTGTTTCGATTTATCCTCTTTATTTAAAGCATTGTTTGTGTACAAATTCTCCATATTCAACCATACATTTTAATTTGACTTTTAATTGCCTATTGTAAGCAATGTTCCTGTAAATATGCATAGTCCTCAGGTTTATTTGTGAAGTGTTGTGGACAAGGGTTAAGCAGTTTACCGTTACTAACGAAGTATTGTAATAACAAAAGGATATAATCTTGTTGCTAATTTCAGTACCATATTACAGTATGGTGCCATTAGCAAAATTATATGAGATGTGACAAATCTGAGATTTACGGAGCCCCCGAAGTGACCTGTGCAAAAAAAAAAATCTAAGAGACTTTCGCGTGCGCACGAGAAACTTTCGCGTGCGACGAGAAACTTTCGCGTCGCGACGAGATACTTTCGCGTGCGCACGAGACTTTCGCGTGCGACGAGATACTATCGCGTCGCACGAGATACTAACGCATGCGCACGAGAAACTATCGCGTGCGCACGAGAACGCTTGGCGTGCAAAACGCTTCTCGTGCGCACGCTGATAGATCTCGTGCGCACGCCGAAAGTTTCTCGTGCGCACGCGAAAGTCTCTTAGATTTTTTTTTTGCACAGGTCACTTCGGGGGCTCCGTAGAGATTAAATCAATGACAATTTGAAAATAAAATAAAAAAAACCTCTGGATATGGTAAAAGTGTGATCATTAAACAGCATAAGGATGTCATTTAATTAAATAATAGTCACATGGCGCCACTCTGCTCTGTCATATGATTCACACACTCAGACACACGCATGCATACACACTCACACAAACTCAACACACACTGCTGTTGTTTAATTTCATGCAGTGTGGTTAGTGTATAAACGGCTGTTAACACTAAAATGAACTCATCGGTGCAGCTCAGAGATTTCAGCTCTAGAGTCGTGACGGAAATATCCCAGCATTAATGGGAAGCTTGATATAACTAACCCGTAAAAACAGGAAGAATTCAAAGGTCTGTCAAAATAAAAGTCCTGCTAACATGAAAGCTCTATTCAAATGGATACGTGAAAATGAAGACAGAAAATATATATATTCAAAAAGTAGCAATAATACTTATAATAACAATTATGCAGTATTAAATGGTTGTATTATTATTATTATCATCATCTGTAAGCAATATCGCAAACGCAAGCTGCCTTGCACCACAGGTAATCAGATTTTTTCATTCTGTGCAATCATTAATACTGTGAAGCTCTGTTGTGCACCATTTTATTTGACCAAACATAAAATAGATTTTTGTAATTAAAACATATAACATTGAATCCAGAAAAATTTAAATGGAAAATGCACAATTTGCATCTGTAAGACTTTATGCAGTTCTTTTAATCAAGTCATTTTCTGTGTAATTTCATCAAAAATCTGAAGCTTTTTATTTGTTGATTAAAGTATCGATTTAGTACCAATACTGAGGTACCAGGGCTGGTATCAGACCAAAGGCAAAATATTGGTATCGGAGCAACCCTAAAAAGAACCCTGCTGCATCTCTTATATACCTGGTTCCTGTTTACCAAATTTGTCGTATTTATCCATTTTCTTATTGTATGGCTGCATTTAGTGTCCATATATTCCTAAAAAAAATGCTTCCACTAACACATTCAATTGTGATTTGATATAACTTTTTTTCATCAGTGATGTTGCATAAAACATTTGCAAATAACTGTAAAACCAGTAATCTAACTAACCATATAAAACGCCCTAAATTTTGGAACTTGGAACTTGATTGACACAAACCAAAATATAAGATTATTCATAACAAGTGAATGATAAGTCTGGCATCAATGCAAAACAGCTTCACAATATGTGACACCTGAGTTAAAAACAAAAGACTCGAAGAGTAAAAGCAGCATAAATTCAGCAATAAACAATGATAAAACTAATATTAGTAATATTTTAGGTTCGACTCTAAATTCTTATCTGAAGCCACATTCAAATACGTAGTCAAGTACAGCTGATATACATACAGTACATTTGAGAGCAAACAGATGTTTATAACATCTAGGCTATATTAATGTGTAAAGTTGCAACATTGCTTGGAAACTGTCAATAATGTAAACTTCACGTTGTGCCTACAACCCATTATAAAAACATCCTCCTTGACTCGACTTGTTTGACACGTCCAACTCTGTACTTTCATTTTACTCCATGTTTCTTCGCCACTCTTACATTTATATAATGTAATGCAGTCCTGTCCAGTAAATAATGTAATGCATTCCTGTCCAGTAGTCATGCAAACATATCTACCAGGGTATAAATGGTACAAAAAAATATCTATAGTGTTTGTGTTGCTCATTGATCAATAATTAGATAATGTTACTTTCATGCTATGATATTTGGATTAGGATACTGATTAAGTTTTTACTAAGCAGTTAGTAATTTACTGGAATATGTTTTTGAAAGTAACCCTCTCATCTCTGGTCATTCACATACAGATTGTGTTTGTGTTGCACTCTTTGTTGTCTACAGATTGTTTTGCACTCTTTGTTGTATTCAAAGTATATGTTTCTGTGATAATGAATAGACCAAAAAACAACAATGAATCTCCACAATATTATATTTCCTCTATATCCCCTGTATATACACTGATGGTTTCAGATGTCGGCCAATATCTGCTTTTGGACTGATAGCAGGGTGCTCACTTCCTAAGCAGTAGCTTGAACATAGGGTGCTGGAAATAGTCGTAACACGTGAGGCCGAACAGAGAAAAGAGTAACCAGCTGTCCAAGTACATATTCTCTCATCAACTGTAATACATACAAAACACTCACAGGAATATGAACAAGAATTCCTGTGTTAAAGTGTGACTCCTGCTCTAATGCCAAGCAGTAATTTAATATTTTTAGATAGGCACTTTGCTGTGTGTGTGGTGTTAACATGAGTAATGAGTGCTTTGGTGGATGGTTTATGGAAATTTTTATTTTAGAGGCTCCCATTCACGTTTCCCAGCTTGACAGCTTTGGAAAGCTTAGGTGTTACGCTTTTAAATGTCAATGCACCACCCAGCTTGCAGCAGGATAAAAGTTCAAATAAGATCTGTAAATAGTTGGGAAAAGCCAATGAAGAGGCTTTGTGCTACTAATTTGCCACCTACGTTGTCATCAAAGAACTCGTGAAATTACTTGACAGCACAGTTTTCCCCCTAGTGCCGAAGTAGTTCCTACTGATGCAGAAGTAGTGGTGGGACATATTGAAGGGTTGTGTGAATGCGTATATGCCCCTGCCTGCAAGATGACTCATTACTATCTCTGGTCAGTTTTCCAAGAAGAGAAAGACTAAATGTGTATATCTTTTAAAAGCTAATTCTATCAGATTTTTGGAGCACACAAGCATATAGACAGAATCAAAGCTAACAGAGAGATGAAAATCCATTGAACTTACATTTTGATTTCATGATGCTTTTAATTTCATAAAATTTCCTTTAGCTGCTTTTCTTCTTCCTAGACTTATTTCAGCTCCTTCTGGCTTTAGCTTTATTTCTTATGCATCATGTTTGCTTGTTTTCCTTTGAAAACTTCTGCAAGTCTGTTGGTTATTTTGGTGATATTTTGACAATATGGAGGTGAGGGCATCGTCGAGCGCCCGTGTGGGGGAGAGAGAGAGCGGTAAGAACATCCACCTGAGATGAATTGTGACTAATTACCATCTCTATGTTCACCGTGAGTGTCGGGGGAGATAAAAAGATGGCCAGTTCACAGAGAGAGGAGAGACAGACAGACTAGAGTCTTCATGTCTGTCCCTTGAGAGAGTCTTGTGTTGTGTGAAGCTGAAAAGCAGACTGTTCATTTGAGCGAAGCTGAAAAGTGGACTGATTGTTTGAGTGACGCTGAAAAGCTAAAACGAAATGTTTTGAGCGATACCCAGCCCTAGTCATGAACGACTCAAAATGATTCACTGACTCACTCATAGCACATAAGACACTGATTTGTCACCACCTAGTGACATTTCCAGAAGGGATCACTGAACTAATCAGTTAATAAAATTTTACATTTGTGAAACAGAAGCAAGCCTCACCAAAATATTCTGTATTTTGCAGGTAATTGTGCACAATTGTAAACTTGATTAAACTTGAATCATAAAAAAGATGGAATTTGTGCTTTTAGCTTAATCTTTAAAAAAACAAAATACCCCCAGAAAAAAATTTTGTGGACCAGTGATTGTCTTAACTTTTTTGGCCCCTCATGAGTTTGCATCCCTGTAATTTGTGTGGCATTGCAATAACAAATATACACATTAAAAAAAGAAGCAAATTTGTTGTGTTTTTCATTACCCATTTAGCGCTCTTGCCACCTGTGACCTCATACAGTGTAGCCCAGCTGTGATTTTTTTTTTTTGCATAGCCGAATTTCAAACATTACAAGTAAACATGCTACTAAGATGGACAGAAAACATGGAGAAGTTCTTGAAAAGGAAAACGATGGTTAGCCTAATTTTTTAGTCGTAAAAAGTGTGCCGTGGCAGAAAAAAGGTTGGGAAACACTGCACAAGAGGTATGTGGCTCTCTGACCTGTCCTTATACATTATCCTAACATGCCAGCAGAAAAAAGAATTACAAGCAAGTAGGGCTGCACAATTAATCGAAAACTACTCACGATTACAATAACAGCAGCCACGATTATGTAATCGTTATGATTAAAGCCTTTCAATTAAGTCCACTCCTGATGCATCAATGGTTTCTATTTATGTGTTTTTGTAGCAGTTGAGTATTCTAACAATTACAGACATATCCATTGAGCAATGAAACAGCAATGGCCAATCAGAGACACTTGAATTAGTCCTTCGTCCTATCAGTAATGACAACTGATCCTAAAGCGTCTGATGCCCAGATGCTTGCTTTATGTTTCACCTCTGTTCGCAGTGGCACACAATACTAAAGAAAAATCACCTGACACTCAAAAAAAAGCTGTAGAAGAAAAGTGAAAAGCACTTTAAAATTATTTTGGATTCATTGCATGTTGCACCATTGCAACATTGATGCACACTGCAAACGAGGCGCATGGTGTAAATAATTTATTTATTATTCTGTTTAGACAGCTTTGTTGAGACCATTCGACAGTACTGAACTCTTTTTGGAGAATCACTGAGCTCACAATAAACTGCAGAGCTCAAACCGTATAAACCTACAGTGAGGGACAGCTTCAGTTGTTGTAATGGGAGAGTTCGTCTAGTTGCTTGATTTCAACAATTTATAAAAAAAAATTATAACAGTTTCCTTTTGTCATGTTCTAAGCTTGTTTTGGAGGTGTAGCCAACATAAATAATATGACATGAATGGCATATTTCACGAATCACTGTCATTATCGCATCTGCTCTAATAAACCCATTTTCCCCTCAGCTGCTATTGGTAAACTTAATCACAAATTGCTGTGTTTAACAACCACTGAGGCCAAATATGATCTAACGATGATCTTACATGAACAAGATCACCATTGAAGATCTAATTGGATGAATGGGCAGTCTCGTCACCACATCACCTACGCAGTAACTAACATGGTAAAATTAAATGGGCACTTAATAAATTTGAATAATCAATATGTTATTTTATTTACAGTAAGTGGACCAATTATTTAAGCCTTAAAGACACATATTGCATGTCAGATGGTAATTTTTGATTGTATGCCACCTTTCTCAGGCTTTAGATGTGTGTTAAATGTTTGAGTATGTGTATTTATCAACCTGTTACATGCCACATAGGCATTTTGAATCAAGTAAAAACTGGTTTTGTCAATACTTAAGAAAAAACATAAATTTTATTTCTTATATACCTTAGATATCCCTTTAAAATAACTTTTATTAGGCCTAGCATTAACAAACATTACAATATTTATTGCTTAAAAGATGCTTTAAAAAAATTGGAGTGCAGCTCAAATCCACCATTAAAATCTGCTACTCTGAAAAACCACGCGAATGCCTAATTTGTGACATCACAGTAATTTAATCTTTTAAACAACATTAATAATCACAATTACAATATCAAGGGCAATAGAGCTTGTAGTTCAAAAACCTGGAAGAGAATTTTCTATGGGTTCCCTCTGGATTTTTACTATGGGTTTTTATAATGTGGTTTTTGAACTTATGAGAATGAGAAAATATGGTGAGTGTTAAACGATACATGGACATTTTGTTCTATAACATAAATTACTCAGTCATACCTCAAATGTGAATTTTGAAACCGTTCTGAATTACTTCTTACTTTTCAAAGAAAAATGTATTATTTCAAAATGTACATTTGAGGTATGGCTATGTGTAATTTATGTTGCAGAACAAAACGTCCACGTATCGTCAAGTAATGTTTACCACAGACCTCATTTTACTCATAAGTTCAAAACCCTATTATAAAACCCATAGGAAAATCCAGAGGAAACCCATGGTGAATTAAGACTTCCGGTTTCACCTACAAAAATTATTGGCCAGAGTGGCAAAGTTTTTTTATTTATTTAAAATTGTGTGGAATCTTTAGATTAAGTGGATGACAGATTCATTGATGATAAACACAATAGACCTGTGACTATTTACTGATGATACAACCGTGGTAGGTCTGATCACTGGCAATGAAGAAACAGCCTACAGAGAGGAGGTGCACACTCTGACATGCTGGTGTCAGGAGCACAACCTCCCCCTCAACGAGCTTGTGATGGACTTCAGGAAGACAGAGAACACAGCCCCATCACCATCAATGGAGCACCGGGGGAGAGAGTCAGCAGTTTCAAGTTCCTCGGTGTCCACATCACTGAGGAACTCACATGGTCAGTCCACTCGGAGGCCGTTGTGAACAAGGCTCACCAGCGCCTCTTCATCCTGAGACGGCTGAGGAATGGAATGGAGTTTGCAATTAACCACCACATCCTCACACGGTTCTACACCAGCACTGTAGAGAGCATCCTGACTGGCTGCATCACCACCTGGTACGGCAATAGCACCACCCACAATCGCAAAGCCTTGCAAAGGGTGGTGCGAACTGCCAGACACATCATCGGAGATGAGCTTCCCTCCCTCCAGGACATATATAACAGACGGTGTGTGAAAAAAGCTCGGAGGATCATTAGAGACTCCAGCCACCTGAGTCATGGGCTGCTCTCACTGCTACCATCAGGCAGGCGGTATCGCAGCATCAGGACCTGCACCAGCCGACTACATGACAGCTTCTTCCCCCAAGCAATCAGACTTTTGAACATTTGATCTCTCACGATCAATAATCAGCACTGCACTATTAATCTTATATCTCACACTGGACTGTCAAATATATTCTCTTCAATACAACAGCTGTATTTATATTTTTTTAAATACTCTTTATTTTATTTTTTTATTGTATATGTATTCTATATTGTGTGTATTGTTTACTGTACATTGTATATAATTATTGTGTTGTGTAAGTATGTGAACATTTGATATGTAAATTGTGTTGTGTATGTTGTTTATTGTAATTGGTATGTCTCGTCACTGTCATGACTGCTATGTTGCTCGGAACTGCATACAAGACTTTCACCTACTGTTGCACTTGTGTACATGGTAGTGTGACAATAAAGTGATTTGATGGGTCAAAAATCTGTCCACGATCCTAGTATGCATGAGCATTGTTACAATATCACCAGGACTGGTGCCATTTGCAGAGGTGTGACAGCCTGATAACCACAAGCAGACATGTATTTCCACGTGACAAAAGCAAAAAAAAACCCTCTTCAGTTCTTTATACACAATGAGATTCATACTGGTAAAGATAAACCTAGTATTCAAGAAGAGAATGCAAAGGGTGTTTAACACAAAGTTCTGCTCTTCTTTCAGTTCCCTTAGGTAAACAACAGCTCAGAGTGAGGCCCTGTGGATGCCACCAACAAATTTATTTGGGTGTGTAATTAAAGTTAAAATCTAAACAAGAGGCATCTAGGCATTTCATATTACGCTGTTGTATAAACAATCTAACTCTAATGGCGCTTTTCCACTACACAGTACCAGTTCGCCTCGGCTCAACTCGACTCGACTTTGTTTGGTTTTCCACTGTGTAAAAGTTGTACCTGTACCTGCTTTCGGGTACTTTTTTTCGTACCACCTCCGGCGAGGTTCTGAGTGGGCTGAGGCGATACTAAAATGTGACGGAAAAACAATGCCGACTGCTGATTGGTCAGAGAGAATCGTCACTATTCACTGCGTCATCATTGCGCAGCCAGACGGAGTATCCAGAATAACTCCGCCATTTTTAAATAGTTTGCGCAGATATAGCCTACAAAACTATTATTATGGCACAGCGGGAGCGCCATTTACAGATGGCACTCGATGATGCAGCACATGCCCGAGAACTTCGAGCGGCTTTAAGGAGAGAGGAGATTGCTGCAATGTCGTCCTTCAACCAGGCCTTTCTGGGAACCCTGAGCCAGCTTGTCCAGGCACTGAACCGGCGGGATGCTGTTCCACCGCCCCTGGACTGAAACCCCTTTGTTTATTTTAATTAAATGTTTGCACTACATGTAACATATGTATATAGTTGGATGTGTGAATTTATATTAATATTATATTTTTTTCTATTTGTATGCGTGTTTAAATAAAACCTTTTTGAAACTTATTACAAACAGTGTCTTTTTTTGATGGTTTGCTTTTTTTACAAGGGTTTGAACAAGTATTTTCAGATTGTATACTGTGATAACCTTTAATGAAAAACAGCAGAGACAACATATTTAATGATAATGTATTTATTTAGCAATTAAAATAACGCATCAGTCCCTCTCGTACATCTCTGCCCTCCTCCTCAACACCCTGTGCCACTGCCACCACAGGCTCTGCTGCTGCAGGTGCATCCCAGTCATTGTCATAGTCCTCTCCGTGACTCTCACAAAGGTTATGCAAAGCACAGCAAGTAAGAATCATAGATTTCACAATTGTAACATCACAGTCATTTCTTTTCATGAGGCAACGCCACCTTCCCTTCAGTCTACCAAAAGCGTTTTCAACCACTACCCGTGCTCGACATATTTTCTTGTTGTAGATCTGCTGTTCTACTGTCAGCCGTCCAGTGTAGTATTCAAAGTTGATTAAATACTTTGCATATAGTATAGTATTTACACATATGCAAACGTTAGCTATGTTAGCATAACTTAACCTCTTGCGTTGGCTTTGAACAACCGGATTCGTCTCGTAGTCTGAACTCTGTAGTAATTCCCAAACTCTCCTGTTTTTTTCAGCAGTGTTTCGTTTTGCTGCCCTCAGCCTCTCATGAAACAACGTTTGTCTTCTTGCTGTGAGAAACAGCCACATCCCGAGGATCAAAAACAGCATACACTCGATTTCCTCCATTGTCCTGTGTGTGTGGGTAGCGGATGTGTGTCGCGTATAAGATTACGTCACGGCAGTTTCCTGCGGTGTCGCTATGACGACCGGGTATTATTTGTGGCGGTACTGTCTGCAATGGAAAACGGAGCGAAAAGCGAGCCGAGTCGAGGCGAGGCAAGCCGAGGCGAGCTGGTACTGGTAATGGAAAAGCGCCATAAGTGTCACTTAACCTGGTTATAAATTGTCAGTGCATTTCATTTAAAAAGCCATGAAACTTGATGATAGCTAACAGAGACTTCATTTCGAGAAGCAAAATTAGTTCAGCCTGTTCTAGCACGCAAAAGTCACATTATCATACTTTCATGTTTGGAAACCATTTTAGAACTTGTTTTATATGGAGAAGTAATGTGGTCACCTCCTCTCCTCCTGGTTATGTCATTTCATTACAGTAAATGTTTTTTGAAGTGGGACACAAAGGATGCAGTTTGTTTTAATCCCCCATTGGGTGTAATACAGCCACAACATTCTGTTACAAGCAGTACCATAACCTGTTCATACATCTCCATAAACACCGTCTTGTCCTTTACAAAGAAGAATTACCCATTGTGTTTAAAAGAGCACCTCCCTGCAGTTCCTCAGATATATCAATGACTTATTGTTACTTTAGTGCTGCAATGGGTCTGGCAAATGGGCAACTTGCCTTCCTTTGAGAATGCCAACAGGAGAGCCAAATGTTGTCAGGGATACACACAAGGCTGTGTTGTATTTACAGCCATTCGCAGCTCAGAGGGAGCGTATGGAAAGCATTGTGAGAACACCAACAGGGAGCATGGAAGATGGGTAATTCACTCCACATATTGAGGAAAACTCTGCCTCATCATTAATTAAAGGTATAACTCACTGCGGTACTGTACCAAACTTGGAGTTTCCTTACCGCCCTTAGACATAAAAAGAGCTGAGCCTGTGATCGTCTGGTTCACGGCCGGAGCAATCTGAAGCCATGCTTTTCCACTGACCAGAGAGCCGAACGGTGATGTAAGGGCAGGGTAGTCTACAGTTTTAACAGCTTTTTTATTTTTTTTGAAATAGCTAAAGAAGCCCTATTATGCTTTTTGGGATTTTACCTTTCCTATAGCTGTTTGTATGTAAAATGTCTGCAATGTTACAAAGCACAAAGTCCACACAAAAGGGAGTTATTCTCTCCCACATAAAACACTGCTCAAGAACTACAAGAAATGGCTGGATTGTAGTCCAGCCATTGCTTCTGTAAAGTATCTACGTCACTATGTTATACATTTGCATAATGCTCGCCTAAGGGCTACTTTTTACTAAACAGCTATTCGACAACGAACATTTTTCTCATAAATTTTGTATTTTCGACGATGCCGACAATGTCGACTAAACGTTTCAGCCCTAATGCAAATGATAATATGCTTTTAAACTCACCTGCTTTATTTGCTTGAATAAATCCGGGTGTCTGTCTTTATTAAGTTTGATGTGTTCCCTCCTATCGTCACAAAATTGCGAAAGCAGCGTTTACAAACAGGTTTTTGCTGATCTGTGATGTTTCCCTTTTCATCAGCCTCAAATTACCTGGCTTTTTCCACTTTTCATTTCATCATGATTCAATTGAAGCTCTGCAGCAGCTTTGCTTGTCGTCATCTTTTGCTTGTTGTGAGCGTTCGAAAGTTCCCGCCTCTGCATGGGTACCGGGTAGACCCGGTACTCGGTACCCCGGTACCTTCAGAAATTCTGGTATCGTAAATAATTTTTTGTTTGAGTACCGGTAAATTTTTGACAGATTGTAAATAGCCAAAATCTCTCCAAACAACTGAAATTGAGTGACCTTTCTTGCAACGATGTCTTCGTCCTTCGAGCTGGTCTTGAGCACTGAATTTTCTTCAGTGTCGCTCATTTCTCTTATTCCACTCCAACTATAAGCCTGTAAGCCACTGTGTCTGTAAACAATACCTCGTTAGCTGCCCGGTCTGCAACACGTATACGCAGCATTATTTGCACATGCGCATATCATGCGCAATGCATAAACATTATATCAAACTGTTGCTATAATTCTATCTAGGAAAATTATATTGCAATAATTATTGTTATCGTTTTATCACCCAGCCCTAACTTGAACCTTTGTTAGGTTCACAATAATCAACAGTGTACATGTAAGAAAGCTACAAAATTCTAACTTATCACTGTGAAAAATTCTGCTCAAGTCGTGCTTGCGAAGGTGGTTAGGGTCGATCAGCTTGTTCTTCCAAACTTTCATTATCGGACTCGGACTCAAACTGACATTCACATTCCACATTTATTTTTAAAATGTGACCATTTCTATTTTTAGCAAGTGTAAATCTCAGCAAACATTTATCTGCTGTAAGCCCTGCTACATAAACACTACGATGCTGTTGCTATCTGATTCTATCACAATATGTACACACAACACTTGCTGCTGCACATGTTGCTCCATGCTAAAATACTGGATTTTATGTCACCTCTTCTATCATCACTTCATGCATGTAAATGAAGTGAATCATGCTCATGCTTGCACAGAAAGTGTTTGATACATTTAACAAAAGATTATAATAACTGAACTTTAGGTATTCAGTGTTTTTTATGTGTTTGTGCATTGTGCATAGGCCTATAAAAGTGTGATTAACAACACAACCTGTCAAGAAAATATCCTGGTGTATTTCCTCAAAAAGAAACAAATAAAAAATGATATGTTGCATAAGGAAAATAAAGCCTATAAACATGATTTATATATATATATATATATATATATATATATATATATATATATATATATATATTAGGGCTGTCGATTTAACACGTTAATTCAGTGCAATTAATTTTATTAAAAATAACGCATTAAAACAATTAATGCAATTAATAGCAATACCCCCGGATTGTAATAAGGAAGATTCCTGAGAAATGCAAGCTTGTAGTACCACCTGTTTACTACAGAGGGCAATAATTGAAATTTCAGCTGTGTGGCAACGCGCAGTTTATACAGTGAAGAAAACAACCAGACAGCACAAAACAGACATTCGTTACGTTCTTGCGTTCAAAACATTTGATGGAGTGCAAATTCAAACTAAGGGATCTCAAGATGTGTTCTAAGTATTAAACTATATTTAACTTGACACTGTGACCTAAACATTTTATGTTTATGAATCAACGCACCAGAGATGCTACACAAGCATGTCTGACGCTTGTTGAAATTGACAGGTCCTTAAACAAGCCCTCATAATATATCTCCAACTGATTGACAAATTCACTTGTGAAATGGATTGCTGTGAACTGTATGCCAATGATTGACTTATGATCAATAATATGGTTGTAAACAATACATTGTATTCTAAAGCCGTTCATTGTATTGTCTTATCAATGATTAACTCTTCTGCTACAAGAATGTAATCCATTTTAATTATCTGAATATTTTATATATATATATATATATATATATATATATATATATATATATATATATATATATATATATTAATATTTAAAGATAACTATGTATAATTATTTCATCATTATATATTGAATTATTGTTATATGAGGGGTTTTCTCAGCAAATATTTGTATATGCGATTAATTAATTAATCGGGACATCATGTAATTAATTCGATTAAAAATTGTAATCGATTGACAGCCCTAATATATAATATAATATTTAAAATGTGCTTACAATTATGCCTAAATCTAGCCTTCATTTTCTTTATGCAAAATGTACACAATGGTCCTAATAAAGTGCCAGATGTGGACTTCTGCTGTTGTAGTCCATTCGCCTCAAGGTTTGATGTGTTGTGCATTCTGAGATGCTGTTCTGCTCACCACAATTATACAGAGTTATCTGAGTTACCGTAGCATTTCTGTCAGCTCCAACCAGTCTGGCCATTCTCTGTTGACCGCTCTCATCAACAAGGCATTTCCATACACAGAACTGCAGATCACTGAATGTTTTTTGTTTTTGGCACCATTCTGAGAAGTATCTAGAGACTGTTGTGTGTGAAAATCCCAGGAGATCAGCAGTTACAGAAATACTCAAACAAGCCCGTCTGCCATCAATAATCATGCCACAGTCGAAATCACTGAAATCAATTTTTTCCCTATTCTGATGGTTGATGTGAACATAAACTGAAGCTCCTGAGTCCTGACCCATATCTACATGACTTTATGTATTGCACTACTGCCACATGATTAGCTGACTGGAACATTAATGCTTTCTGTTGCCTTTAATTTGTATTTGAACTCAATTTGAATAAAGAAATAATTCCTTGTCACAGACTACTATTGTCCTTATTCTTCTCTTACAATCTGCTCTTGATTAGAATATAGTTTTAATAATAATACTGTAATAAACCACTTATATGTAACATTCGATGTCAATACACAGAGATTGGGAGTCTAGGCTTTCGCAATCGTGGGTCGTGTAAAAAGAGTTTATAGTAAATATATGCGTTTTACTTACAGAACAATCACGTGTGTATAACCTCTCCCAAATCACTGCAGCCTGTCCATTGCAGTTTGTCTCGACTACTAAAAGGATTTGACTCGTTTGACCTCGTCCAAACAAATAAATACATATGAATTAAAAACAAATCCACCAAAGCGCTGTCATAATCACTAAACGAACCTCCTGCTTATTGCAAAGCGGTTAATAACATTAAATACCTTCGCAGTCGCAGACCAATCTGACCTCAGAAATATCACGTTATCCTCCTCAACCACTTTACACAATGTCCTCCTCGCGTCCCAAACGCCACATTCAGATGATGTACGCTCGAGTAGTAACACTAAATAGTGGGCCTTTTTTCATTCTTGAGCACATGGAGCTTACAGACAATATTTCCGATCGCGTGGATCGAATCAATTGACGAATTATCGACGAATTGACAGGAGTCAGTGGCACAGCTCTTACTCACCGAGATGAGAATCCAGTCCTCCGGGGAGACTTTACGTGCTTCAGGCGTTGAGTCAAAAAGCCCTCGTTTATTAAAGCGAATATTCAGCGCTGAGATTCCTAAACGCTCATTCAGTTCCGGCGACCATGTTTGTCCAGACTGGCTGACTGTTGCTAGTGTTCATCCGGGGGCTTGAGTCATCGGGGGGGCAGGAGCTATGCGTGTACGGGAGGGAAACAAGGGAATAAACCATTAGAGACAAAGACAAACTTGTCGGTTCGATGTAATGTCCTTTCCGCATTCACCTCAAGTGTCAGTCAAATGACGGTAGATGTTTAATCGGCAGGCTTCTTTTGTGCTATTTCAGATGTGACCGTTATGGAATTGTGTTTTAAATGTATCCAGCTGGCAGCACTAGCTCATTGATTTCTTAAATAAGTCCTCCTGTCGAGGTTTATTATTACATGACTTTTACATGTATTTTCATTCGCGATTAAGCCCAATTATGATAGGTATGCTTAGAATTTCAAAATACTGTTTGGTTATTACTGTTATTGTGTAGGTTTCAAAAAGTGAGCAGGTAATTTTCATTATACGTAGTGTTACGTAACCGCATTCGCGCGCTCTCTCAACACATGCGCGCGCGACACGAGACACGATTAGGAGATGAACTCGTATTTGGGCATCGAGATCATCTTCGAAATAGTTTAATATTACATAATTTTAAAGCATAGGAACGTTTAGAACGGTGTTTCTTTCAAGCTTTCGCGTTCATGGGAAAATCTTGGACGGTGTATCAGACCGAATAAATAAATACATTGTTAAAGGGTTAAAATCGCCGCAGTGTAAACGTATGTGATATTATTTACGATGTATACGTTCTTGAACGTTTTATATATATAGCTAGATATCTAGCTATCATATATATAAACGTAATGTAATTTTTGGAGCCGTGTGCACAAAGTGTAAAATAGCTAGTAAATGTAATATAATTACTCTAGGGTTGAGTTTTATCTGGCAAAGCGTCCAAAATGGGTAAACAGCGCCGTCTACTGTTTGATCGTGATAATGCAAATATTGCTTTAGTAAAACTACAACTCGTGAATGTTTGGCCAAATAAAGAGGGGGGACATCACAGTGAAGCTTACAAACCTCTCTAACTCTCCAGCAACATCTCTTTTGAGTCATATAAAAAACCAGTTGCCAAGTATTAGGTAATGAGGCAGAAAACATTAAACGCCCATTCGGTTCAGGACATTTTTGAGTGGGCAGTGGCTGGCTGGGCCAAACAAGGCCTTTCTCTGTGGCTGGTATAACAGCTGGGCATTCTTTAGTATACAACTGCAATACATTTTGTTTACATGTTTCAATTAGCATTGAGTTTCCTGGCAATAAATAGAAAATTGGAGTGGATGATAGACACATTCTATGTGCAATTGATGTGCAATGTGCACATTCTATGTGCAAGAGATGTGCAATTCTTTTGCTGCTGCCTGCACAGAGTTTGGACTTATCATAAGCCTGAAGAAGACAGTAGTGATGGTTCAGAATGTTTCTGCTTCCCCTCACGTCACCATCAATGGCACAGTGCTGTCGGTTGTCGAGAAATTCATCTACCTCGGCTCAACCTTGACAGCAAACAACAGCCTTGATGCTGAATTGAATACCAGGATCGGTCGTGCCTCAACAACCTTTGGGCGGCTTCAGTCTCGTGTCTGGAACAACAGCCACCTTTCTCTCAAAGTAAAGGTGCGCGTATATGAGTCCTGTGTGCTCTCTGTTCTGCTATATGGAAGCGAAACGTGGCCTACATACCGGCGGCAGGAGCACAAGCTCAATGCTTTTCACTTCCGTTGCCTACGACAGATCCGTAGCCTGTCATGGCAGGATCGGGTCCCAAATACCACCGTGCTGAAGCTCACTAACAGCAGTGACATGTACACCACGCTCCGGAGGAGGCGTCTCAGATGGATTGGCCATGTACGATGTATGCCAGATGAACGTCTCCCAAAGTCCATCTTCCATGGGGAGTTAGCTGTGGGACACCGCCCTCGTGGTCGACCCAAGCTCCGCTTTAAGGATGTTGTCAAGCGAGACATGAATGTCTTTAAGATCAACCCTGATCGATGGCATCACCTTGCAGAAGACCGGGCAGCTTGGCGGTCTGCGCTGACACAGGGCACGACTCTGTCCTGTCATGCTTACACCAGCTTTTGCTCAGAAAGACAGCATGTTAGACACCGTTCAGATCGGCGCTTGCGCTGCAAAAGGCCTTGATGATGAAGTGGGACCTTTGGGCATGTTTCATGTCATAAAAGGCCACTAGAAACAGGGCTCGCTGAGAGCAAGAAAACGACAGCCAGAATGACTGAAACTGTGGGAGACTGTGTTATGATCAATAGTTGTGAAAGAAAAATGTGAATCGGATAGAGGTGACAGTGCACATTTAAGGTAAATTAAGTTACAAAAGCTATTAGTCAAAACTTCCTTCTTTATCTTCAGTCCTGCTACCATGGTATAAAGTGAGTGTGTGTATTATTACTGATATAATATCAATGTTAGCAAGTTTTAGTTACTTTAAAGCAGTGGTTCCCAAACTTTACAAAGTCATGTACCCTTCCAAACATTCAACATCCTTTTGCGTGCCCCCTCTCTAACTCATAGATAAAACATTTTAAAATAGATATACTTAACACAATTAGCTTTGTAAAAAATTACCTTAATTCAAGCATGTCATATTTGTACATGTTATATTTATCATATACATATTGATTAAATGGCTGAATTACAGAGATGGGTGTGCTAGATGTGACATAACTGCATAACATACAAACTACCCCCTTATCATGTCGAGGGAGCAGGACACAGTACCTGCACTTTATAAGAGCTGTCGGTGTGCAAGAGAAGCAAAACTAAAATCGTGGATGACTGACAAATACGTGTCTGGTAAAACAGCAAAGTATCTATTTTACTAGTTATCATTCAGCTACGTCACCTAGGATTGTGCTGGGCTGGTGAAAAAAGATATTTACATCACATATGTTGCGCTCTCATTGACGGCAGATGAGTAAATGCATTTTTAACCACCAAATATAGGTTTATTTCACTGTATGCTGTTTATCTGACTTTTATAACATGGCCATTTTGGTGTTTTTACACTTGAGGGTGCATAAAATATTATTTTCTTTTGCCAGTGAGAAATAATGATCTTGATTTGAATCTTATTTTATACTGGGATGAAATTAAAAGAACAGTAAATTTCAGAATTTTGTTTGCGTACCCCCATCGTTACCTCACATACCCCAGTTTGGGAAATACTGCTTTAAAGGAATGTTCCAGGTTCAGTACAAGTTAAGATCAATCGACAGCATAAAAAAATATTTTGACTCATCTCTGCTTTTTTACTTTAAAAAAAGACAAATTGAAGCTACAATAAGGCACTTAGATATGAAATATAAAAATATCTAAAAATCCTTAAAACAAGAAACATTTACCTAAAGCAACATATCATATATTTAGACTTGCTTTCAGAGAATGTATCTTGAATATAACAATGGAAGTAAATGAGGCCCATTTGGAGGCCAGATATGTGACGCTTATAATTTTTATAAAAGCACTTGCATTAATTCCTCTGTTAAAACTCATGTATTATTTGAGCTGTAAAGTTGTTTAAATCGGCGTCATATTTGGGTTGAAATTTGAAAATTATTCATCATGCTCCATGAACCACTCTTTCACAATTTGAGCCAAATGAATCTTGGCATTGTCGTCCTGGAATATGCCTGTGCCGTCAGGGAAGAAAATTCCATTGATGGGATAACCTGGTCATCCAGTACATTCAGATGCTCAGCTGACTTAATTTTATTGCGGCATAACATTGCTGAGCCTAGACCTGACCAATTGAAGCAACCCCAGATCATAAACATTATTTAATCCAAATGGCGTCTTTTTATTTTTGGCCAGGCAGTGTATGTTTCTATGATTCTATGATTAAGTTTCTCCGGTATAAGCTATATATTCTGTATAAGCAAAGTGAGTTCTCAAATGAGATTTACATGTAAACTGGTCTTTCCATTCTTTTTACAAAGCACATGGCTTCCATACATTCTTCACTTACTCATCGGACCAAAACAACTAATTTGTTATTTATTTTCAGCAATATGCATTTCGATTGTACATTTATAATAAATGAGTGTGTGTGTGTGTGTGTGTGTGTGTGTGTGTGTGTGTGTGTGTGTGTTGATCATACTGTCTATATTATTTTGCTATGTTAACTATATTTTTCCTTACTTGTGATTGGTTTATTTTATCTGTGCTATGTGCATTGTCCTTAGGTCCTTTATAGGTGCTGTATAAATAAAAAAATATATATATTATGATTATTAACTGTGTTTACAAAGTGCATTACAAAGAAAATACTGTATGTAGGATATACTGTATGTAAGGTAAAACAAAGTAAAATGTGGGGAGAATTAAATAAAACTGTAGGAAAATCTGTAGGGGAAAATCTGTAGTAAGCAAGTGTTCTTTGTGATATTTGTTTAAAAATGCTAAGTGAGTCAAGTGCTCGAGTTTGACAGCTTGTAAACATAGTGACTAAATTAATCCTCACTTTTCAGCCATATTTTAGGTACAACCTGCAAGTTGCAGTTGGATGATCTGAGTGATCTAGCTGGGGTTTATTAAGTAATCATAACGCTGACAGGTGTGTAGAGGCAACCTCATGGAGACATTTAAAAATGTATCAGAGAATCTTAAAATCATTTCTGTAAGACACAGGTAGCCAGTTAGGGATTTAAGTGGCACAATAATGTGAGTCCAGTATTAGTCAACATTCTTACAACCACATTAATAACTCTTTGTATCTCTCTTCTAATGAGTCTGAGGCAAAATGTAAAGAAAATTCAAGGGACAGTTCATTTAGTTTCTTCCTTTGCAGAACACAAATTAAGATTTTTAGAAGATTATCTCAGGAAAGGCTATTCCATGCTCTATTGTTTTGAAAAAGAATCTCTAACCGGGATAGAGAGGGAAGTGGACGGCCCAGATGCACAACAAAAAGACAAGTACATTTTGAGATATTATTATTAAGTACATTGTAGCATTTGGTTAAATTATGTTTTATGATTTTTCATACCTTCTTTATATAACATCCATCCCTTGCACACTTTTTGACTCTAGTGGGTGAGTATTTTCAGACAGATTAACAGCAGCACATGGCAGGGAACTACAGTACAGCACAGTGAGCGAGAGTGTTACCCACTAGGACAGTTTAATTTGAACAAGAGGGATGCAGGAGTACAATACTGAACTAATGTGGATTGATAGAAGCATAGAGCCCATCTGTGCACGCAATGGTGTAAAGAACTGGGCAGTGGGAGATAAAATGTTCAGTGAAAAATCTAAAAAACATTGCAAGGTATGTAATTGTAACTATATGAGATTTTATTACATGTAATAAAACATGGGAACTCTTCCCCCATATTTTGAATTTTGGGGATATTTTTGTCAATTTCGTTGGCATTTTTGCCCTGATTCCCCATTATTTTCTGCCACTATTGGCATTGCATCTTTCTGTGGTATTTAAAAGTTTGTTTTAGACATATAGTAGCAAGTAAACAAGATATCCCCACATTTATGTCAAACTACATTGTGTTAATGTTTGACACAGTTAAAACATTGCCTAAAAACAAGTGAAGTTTGATCAGTGGTTAAAGTGGTCGTTCAGATGGTTCCCTCATACCTGAATGAATGGCTCCTTTCCAGAATAAAATGAAATGTGCAGAAAATCACAGTATTACAGTTCTTGTATAGTGACAGGGCAGAAAGTCTTGGAGAAGCTAGAGAAGAGAGGACACTGGCAGCAGTTTATGCAAGAAGCTGTGCTCATAATACGGTGCCCTGCAGGCTTCTGTCATCCCGCACACAGCATGTTTTTAGTTTATAAACAGATTTAGCGCTTATAGCTTGCTCATAATATCAGAAATATTATGTATTTTTTGTACTTTGTAATTGTGGTGAAAAATAACTGTAGCGAAGTTGAGTACTTCATTTTTAATCAACTCAAGTAAAAGTACTATTATTTATATATACTTAAACAAAATTTGAAAAATGTACTCAAGAACTGTAACGAGAGAAGTTGTAATTCGTTACTTTCCACCTCTGCATAAATGTAATCCGAATGTGAAAGTGGAGATTTATGTTAAAAAGGATTGGTATATTAATCTGTTTCTCACCCACACCTAAAATATCACCTTCGAAGATATTAATTTAACAACTGGATTCATATGAATTAGTTTTATGCTGCCTTTATGTTATATTTGGAGCTTCAAAGGTCTTTTCACCGTTCACTTGCATTGTATGCACCAAAATAGCTGAGATCTTCATTTGTGTTCTGCAAAAGAAAGAAAGTTATACACATTTTGGATGGCATGAGGGTGAGTAAATGATCAGGGAATTTTCAGTTTTGGGTGAACTATCCCTTTAAATTGACTTCACACTGAGATTTGGTTGACAGTAGGTAAGTTTACTCATACTAAGTCCTACAACACACAGGGCAAAGAAGATTCTGATTGGCTGAGGGGGCTGTCAGCATTTGGTTTTGAAGCTTGTGGTAAGATTAGATGAGAGAATAGTAGAACTGTGGCAGTGAAAAGAGGGACTTGGCTAGCAGGAAAGACGAACTTGAGAAAGCCCTCAGACTTTGCTATGACTCTCACTGAGATTATCTTTATCTTGACCGGGACTTGCGCTGTCCTGTTTTGTGGAGGAAAACTAGTATGCCTATTTATGATACTCACACCGAAGCTCTGCTATCCTCTTCCTGACTCTTTTTTCACCTCTCTGGGGAAATGGGCAGGTGAGATGCAAAACACTTTTTCATTTGTCATGACATTTGCCATAATCTTAATTCCTGTATTTTTGTCTCAGTCATGGAATTTTTATAAACTAGTTGTCAAGTTTAAAGTTTCAGATTTGGCACAGTCTGTCAGTTGCAACTCTTGTACAGATTTATAATAAAGTACACAAAAAGAAAAGAAAGAAAGATAGATAGATAGATAGATAGATAGATAGATAGATAGATAGATAGATAGATAGATAGATAGATAGATAGAAAAAGAAAGAAAGAGAAGGTTCAAGTTGCAGATGCTTTCCTCTTATGCAAAAATAACGAAGCAATTTTTAACCTATATTATTCTTAACCTATATTATAAATTCTGATTGATATATGATTTCATTCACACACTGTCCCATATTCAGTATTTTGCATAGCTTTACCTACAACATTTTCCACCAGCCCTGCTATGTGGCAAAACATATTCTGTTTATTCAGACCTACATTTACAAAGCCACTCATGTCTCTCATCCACCAGTGAGCACTATGTTTGTTCCACTATTTGCTTCCCAATATACACATAGCAACACACCTCGACCTGTGGCCCGGGAACAAGTTTTCATCTCACTTTGTAAATTTCAGTCACGCAAAATGTCTTGCTTCCCTAAATAGCTTTTATTATTTTCAAAAGTGACCCTTCTCTTCTGTCTTGAAATCAAACTGCGGTGTACAACTTTAGCAACAAGAAACAACAATTCCAGACACTTTTTCCCAAGATTTTTGATGTGTGTGTGTTTGTGTGTGTGTGTGTGTGTGTGTGTGTGTGTGTGTGTGTGAGCGTGTATTTATCACTTTGTGGGTACCAAATGTCCCCATAAGGATAGTGAAACCCGAAATGTTTTACCTTGTGGGGACATTTTGTCAGTCCCCATGAGGAAAACAGCTTATAAATCATACTAAATTATGTTTTTTGAAAATGTAAAAATGCAGAAAGTTTTCTGTGAGGGTTAGGTTTAGGGGTAGGGTTAGGTTTAGGGGATAGAATATAAAGTTTGTACAGTATAAAAACCATTATGTCTATGGAAAGTCCCCATAAAACATGGAAACACAACTATGTGTGTGTGTGTGTGTGTGTGTGTGTGTGTGTGTGTGTGTGTGTGTGTGTGTGTGTGTGTATTTCCAAGGGGTGTTTTTTAGCATGTTCAGACATAGTACATCTGTTTTTCCTTTCACTTTAATAAATAATCATGAGAGTCTTGTAGGATGCTTTGAACATTCTAGAATATCCCAGTAGGTTCAGACATGACTGAATGCTTAAAGGGATAGTTCACCTGAAAGTTAAAATTATTTCATAATTTACTCATTTTATGTTGTTCCAAACCTGTATGACTTTCTTTCTTCCATGGAAATGTTAGGTCAAATGACAGCCACAGTCACCATTCACTTCAATGAAAGAGAATGGTGACTGAGGCTAACATTCTGCCTAACATCATCTTTTGTGATCCATGGAAGAAAGAGTCGTATGGGTTTGGAACAACATAAGGGTGAATAATTATGTCACATTTATCCGATTTTAACATTCTTTGTCAAGCCAACTGAAAATGGAGTTCCAGACACAATCCAAATATATACCTCTTCCTGAGATTTCCCCGAGCTTTAGATTGTAAAGCAAGGTACTTGTACTTTTTGTGCATCAAGAACATTGGCACAAAGAAAGAACAAAAGCATGGGAAATGAGAAGGAAAGACACAAACACAAAAAAAAGTCAATTTCCTACACAGGAGACAGCACGGACATTAGTTCAAATCTTTGGCCTTTGTAGTCTGTAAAAGTAGTATAAGCAGTGATTACATATTACATCATTTCCTTGATATTATTCTTACATTGGCCAACCAAGTGTCTTTCCAGACCCCTTTTTCCTCCCACACCCTTTTACCACCTTCAATGTGAACTTCTCAGATGGAGTAATAGTTGTTAGCAGTGGAGAAAAGATACAGGCCCAGCCATTCAGATCTAACAGCCTCAGAGAAGATGACTTTCCACACAAATGCACCACCCATGGCTTGCTCCTTGTTTGTTTATTGAATTACTGAGTACACACAGCCTGTCCGAGTACATGCTGTTAAAACAAAGCAAACAAGTGTGTGAGATTATCAGAGGGAGTGGTGATAGGAGACTATCATGTTCTGGATATGGATTCTTTTAGTTATTTTCTTTTCTAAATTAAGTAAATTATTTACAGTTAATAGTTATTTAGATAGAATACATGGATTTATAACCAAAACTAATATGAATTTGTTCAGCTCTGATAAATCTAGAAGAGTATTGTCAATAATGCTATGTCAAATTAGGTTTTTCAGATTTAACAGTTAAAAAATCTGCACAAAACAAAAATCATCAAGCCATGTAGCTTTGTTAGGCCTAAATTATTTATGTTTATTTCAGTATTTGTTCACAAATAACTGCTGAATATCATACTGTTATTCACAACTTCCCATGTATGATGTAAAGAATAATCGTAAAAATGTCCTCTGTTTCAGTCGTCACTGGAGGTTCAGATGGAATAGGCAGAGCATACGCACAAGAGGTAACAAACCTACCACTTAAAGGAATATTCCGGGTTTAATACTCAGTCAACAGCGTTTCTGCCTAATGTTGATTACCACAATAATTAATTTAGACTCGTCCCATCTTATCTTTAAAAAAACAAAAACCGAGGTTACAGTGAGGAACTTGCAATAGAAGTCAATGGGGCCCATTTTTGGAGAGTTATAGGCAGAAATGTTTTGTAGATTTTATTACATTTTTTTTACACTAAAATAATGTTAACACGCATATTACGGATTGGCTCTCATTCACTTTCATTGTAAGTGCCACACTGTAACCCAAATCTTAAAAAAAAAAGAAGAGACAAGTCGAAATGTATTTATGTAGTAATTAGCATTATGCCACAAAAGCTGCTGATTGATCTTAACTTGTATTTAACCCGGAATATAAGTAATTTCATCCATGGTCAATGACAATATTGGAATAAGATTAGTTCAACAATTAGCAAGAATGATAAGATTTTAAATTCTGTCCATTAAATTCTTAAATACCGTAAATAGTCTGGGTTCAATACAAGTTTAGTTAAATTGACAGCATTTGTGGCATAATATTGATTACCACAAAAATGACTCATCCCTCCTTTTCTTTTTCTTTTTTATCTGAGACACAATGGAATTTAATGGGGTCCACTTTTTGAATGTTAAAATACTCACTGTTTCTTAAGTACAGCCACAAGAAATTAATAATATGTGTGTTAGCATGATTTTAGTGTAATAAAATCACCAATTAATCTTTTCTGTGTAAAGTTATCTTACAACTTCGTTGCCATGACAATGTAATGTCAACAAGCAATAAAATGACTGTAGAAATGAAGCTTTAAACAACTTTAAAGCTCAAATAATACATGCGTTTTAAAAGAATAATTAATGTAAGTGCTTATATAAAATTATAAGCTTCACATTTCTGTCTTTTTTTTAAACCCTCCAAAAATTGGCCAAATTCACTTTCATTGTAAGTGCCTTAATATAACCAAAACATTTTTAATGAAAAGGACAGACATGTCAAAATACATTTTTATTGTAATCAACATTATGCCACAAATGCTGTAGATTGACCTTCACTTGCATTAAACCTGGAACATTCTTTAAAAATATTCCAAATGAATAAATAAAAATAAAAAACTTTATTGGTCAGTCCATTATTCCATTATTTTGAGGAGTCCTCTGTTGATATTTTATGAAAATCTGTAAATTAATTAGAATTTCTCAAAACTGTCATGTTGAGGACATCTTTTTGTGTTTTCTGCTCTGACTAGTAGGTAAAACGGTATAAAAGTATGCACAATGTTTTCTTCTGTGAAACATTTTTAAAACCTGTCATAAGGACCTGTAAACAAATTACTGCATCAGAGCCACCATAAACTTTGTCATTTGGTCCCAGGCCCCATTAATTCAGTCAATGGCCCTACCTAGAATGATTTTGATGTTCTGACTTTTTTTGCAGTTTTGAAAACATGGCATGAAAGTGGTCATAATCAGCAGAAATCAAGAGAAGCTTGACAGGGCAGCCAAGAAGATTGGTAAAGCATTTTATGTTGGAATCAATTTCTCAATACGTCTGTAGTCTTTGGGCTCAGTTTAAACAGCTTTATCTTCTTTGATTTAACAGAGCTCAATACAGGAGGGGAAGTCAAAGTTATAGTTGCTGACTTCACCAAAGATGATTTATATGGAAACATTAAGGAAAACATTGAGGGTTTGGATATTGGTATTTTAGGTCAGTAAGCATCAGATGCATTTTTAAATAAATCAAATTACGAACAGCAATAATGTTAACTAGTATATTAACAAATTGAATAAGATGAACAAATTTCAGAGCTGTTTTTCTTAACTTTAAGTTCTAACCTGTTTGGCATTGCTGCTTAATGTTACTTATCTTTAAACACAGTGAACAATGTTGGGATTCTGCCCAATCAAATACCCTGCAAGCTGCTTGAAACAGCCGATTTGGAAGAGGTGAGATCACCCGATGTCATTGTTAATATAATCATTGTATGTGTCTTCCAGATCCCATTATATTACTACAGTATATTGTAATGTAGTCATCTTTGAATTGTTTAGATATTCAAACATCCCCCAGATGGTTGGGTAAAACTCTTACAACCCTTACAATGCTCATTTACAATGATTGAAAACCAAATAATAACATAAATCTACATGGAGAGACGTTGTAATGAAATATTATTTTAAGTCACTAATAAATTCTGAATTATACCCAGCAAGAGTTATAGATGTGATATTTTGGAGTGTTTATCCAATATTGTCATTTATGTATTTTTCATGTGGTTGCCTCTCATAGAGAACACATGCTGTTATCAACTGTAATGTGAAAGCCATGGTTAAGGTGAGTAAAAGCATGAAAACAACCACAGAAAATAGGCCCATACCTCACGGTATCTGAATAACTACATCCCAAAGGTTTCCATTAATTGCACATACTGTTTTTCTTTCTTATTTAGATGTGCAGAATTGTGCTTCCAGGAATGCAGGAAAGGTTTGGCTCTTTCAGTTGTATAGTTTGCTCTAAATGATCTGTTAATAGTTTTCAAAAACTTCAAGATCACATCAATTTGAACATAAATGTATGTTAAATATGACTGAATATATGTATTTCTTTAGAAGAAGGGGAGTCAATCTGAATGTGTCCTCTGGTATAGCCAAAATACCTTGTCCCATTTATACCTTGTATGCAGCATCAAAGGTAAATTTAGTTAAGAACTAGTCATCTTGTTGAAAGTTAAAAAGTGCTATCTGTCTTTTTCTGAATTCCTAAATAACATTCTGCTAGACTGCATTATTACATTAGCGTGACTTAATTGTCTTAGTCTTATCTTATACCTGCTCAATGTTGCTGGTGTTCGTTATCTGCTTTTCTTCATAAAATGTCATAAATTGAAATACATTCATTAAAAGCAAACAGTTTCCACAACATCTGTATGTTTACAAGATCAGGTAACTATCTACCTAAACATTTTATTTGAACATATCAGTATATGGATCTTGTAATCTGACTATAATAGCTATTTAAGAGCCATAATATCCCCATCACTTTGTCTTTCAGGAGACATTTGGTAATCAGCTAACGTCACTACACTGAATAAAAAAAAAGATTCTGTGGTTGATATAGACTATTGTATAGGTAAATATAGCAGAAATGTTTATTTTTTTTTACATTGAATAGGATGTAGGATGTAGAAAGGAAGTCCCGCCTTACAGTTAAAAGAGTCAATCACCTTTTAGATACAGACATCATCTGTCAATCAACTTAAAAACAGGCATGCGCAACAGCTATACAAGCCGGGAAATTTTTATTTTTTTAGCGTAATATGAGGTAAAGAATCACAATTGATGATACCAATGTTGTCAGATTTGATAGGGCTGCAATTTAAAAACAACTGTTCCCCGTCTGTCGCTCTCTCGACGTTGTGACGGAGAAGCGGCTCGAGGTAACAGCGGCTTGCCTCACGGCCGGCCGGTTCAGATGAGTCCAGAGGACGCCGCTACAGGAGCTCCTGCTCAGTCACCAACCCGCCCCCTGCCAGGTGTGCGGAGGAAGGTAAGTGCTTTGAGTCTTTTCTCAGCACCAGAGCCTCGGGATGCATCCTTGCCTCCCGACACTGTTTTACCTGCTCCGCCCCACTGCGAAGCCCGGCCGGGTATGTCAAAAATACTCGTCCCTTTGGTGCCCCTAGCACGGAGTCTGGATGCGTGGCTTTCACTTCATAAACCCGTCTCGCTGGCTGGCCCAGACCATCCGACTCGGTTATGCAAATCAGTTTGCCAGGCCTCTGCCCCCCGTTCGCGGGCGTCCGCTCTACCGCAGTCCACGGCGAACATGCCAAATCTCTGCTTTCTATGGGCAGGAGTACCCTTGCAGCAGGCATATCAATTGCCTAGAGTTGCTGACTGTTTTCTTTGCCCTGTGGAAGTTCCTCCCATTAGTTCGGGACAAACATGTCCTAGTCAGGTCAGACAGCACCACCGTGGTAGCGTACATAAACTGCCTGTCGTCTCCTCCTTTGGAGCCACTCACATCCCCGCCAAACTCAATGTGATAGCGGACACGCTGTCACGACAAAGCTTGCCCAGCGGAGAGTGGAAGCTTCACCCCCAGTCGGTCAAGCTGATTTGGAAATGATTCAGCAAGGCCCAGGTACATCTGTTTGACTCCCGAGAGACCTCCCACTGCCCGCTCTGGTATGCCCGAACAGAGGCTCCCCTCGGGGCAGACGCACTTGCACACAGCTAGCCTGCAGGGCTATTTCCATTTCCCCCAGTGAGCCTTCTTGCACAGGTGCTGTGCAAGGTCAGGGAGGACGAAGAACAAGTCACGCTAGTGGCTCCCTATTGGCCCACCCGGGTCTGGTTCTCAGACCTCATACTCCTCGCGACAGCCCCTCCCTGGCAAATTCCCCTGAGGAAGGACCTTCCGCACCCAGACCTTTGGAACCTCCACGTCTGGCCCCTGGATGGGACACGGAAGATCTAGCTGGTCTACCACCTACTGTCATAGACACGATCAACCAAGCCAGAGCCCATTCTACCAGGCATCTCTACGCACTGAAGTGGCGCTTGTTCACAAATTGGTGTTCTTCCCGGGCCGAAGACCCGCAGAGGTGCGCAGTTAGGTCAGTGCTCTTATTCCTGCAAGAGAGGCTGGAGGGGAGGCTGTCCCCTTCCACCCTATAGGTGTATGTCGCTGCTATCGCGGCCCACCACGACGCAGTATGCGGCAAGTCCTTGAGTAAGCATGACCTAATTATCAGGTTCCTAAGAGGTGCCCAGAGGTTAAATCCCTCCCGGCCAAGCCTGTTCCCTTCCTGGGACCTCTCGGTAGTCCTCGCGGGCCTCCAGAGACCTCCCTTCGAGCCGCTAGAATCAGTTGGACTCAGGGCCCTCTCACTTAAGACTGCCCTCCTGATCGCGCTCGCCTCCATCAAGAGGGTCGGGGACCTGCAAGCGTTCTCTGTCAGCGACACTTGCCTGGAGTTCGGTCCGGCAGACACATATGTGATCCTAAGACCGCAACCAGGCTACGTGCCCAAGGTTCCTACCACGCCCTTTAGAGACCAGGTAGTGAACCTGCAAGTGCTGCCCCAGAAGGAGGCAGACCCAGCCCCTTCGTTGCTGTGTCCGGTACATGCTTTGCGTACCTACCTGGACCGCACACAGAGCTTTAGATGTTCTGAGCAGCTCTTTGTCTGCTTTGGGGGACAGCGGAAAGGGAACACTGTCTCCAAACAAAGGCTTTCCCACTGGGTAGTGGATGCCATTTCATTGGCCTATCACACCCAGGCCATGCCCCCCCCTTGCGGGTCCGAGCTCACTTAACAAGGAGCGTTGCGCCCTCGTGGGCACTGGCCAGGGGGACCTCCCTGGCAGACATATGTAGAGCAGCGGGTTGGGCAACACCCAATACATTTGCAAGATTTTACAGTCTCAGGGTTGAGTCAGTATCATCCCGTGTTTTCTCAGGTCCGAGCCAGTAGAACTCGGTAACACGTTGATGGGCTGGCCAGGTGAATCGCTTGCATATAGCGTCCTTTCCCTCGGTTGAGTTAAAATTGTGCGCTTTTTCTCCCAGGAGATCCCACTCCTCGGATCCCTGGATGATTCTTCCCTAGCCCTTGTGGGTCCGCAGTTCAGCGGAGGAACTCGCCGACCCAATCCACTGTGGGTACTTAATCTACCCTGTACTGGAATAGGTGCTCCACAGGGCAGGACTCCTACGTGGACTCCCCCTGTGTGTATTATCCACGGTACGGTCCCCTTACAAATGTGGACCCGCGTCTCCCTTTAGCAGTCCCAGCTGCCCGGTCGCCGTGTTGTAGCAACTCCCCCCTCCTTGAGGCTGGATCTACCACTGTGCCACTTTCCACATGTCACCTAAAAACCCATGTGATGTTTCACCACTCTTACCTCCCCTGATGGGCAGGTGTGGTCTCTGCAGGGTCTTTTTCCCCTGAAAGAATAGGAAACTGGGTAAGACTCCCTTCCCTTGATGCATGTAAGGGCCCAGGCCGTTTATTGCTCTATGCGAGAAACATAGAGAGAAAAGAGGCCCAGCCAGGCTCGGCCCGTTCCCAGGTTGGCAAGCGTCACCTTGTTCCCCTGTCTAGGGTAACCA
The DNA here is from genome assembly GCF_025860055.1 of Xyrauchen texanus. Lineage (NCBI taxonomy): Eukaryota > Metazoa > Chordata > Actinopteri > Cypriniformes > Catostomidae > Xyrauchen > Xyrauchen texanus. The sequence goes on along the minus strand of NC_068302.1, from coordinate 20,733,723 downwards.
AAAGGATTCCGACAACTTTTTTGTGGCATTGGGGAAGGGTACATGCAGTCTGACACAGCTGGTCACCTGTGCACGTAAAATACCTGCCAGCTCCTGTGTCAGCAGAACGCGTACACAGCTCAGCGCATGGCGTGATTTAAATTGGACTCCCAGTGTCGCTTCTCCGACATAACGTCGAGAGCGACAGACGGGGAACGTCTAGGTTACGGATGTAACCTCCGTTCCCTGATGTCCTCCCGGCCACATCGCTGAGCCGAGCCACTGTAGTGGCCGGACCATTTCTGGCTCCTCAGAAAAATCCTGAATGAACTCATAGTATTTCCTCACCTTTATACCCGTATGTCCGGGGCCGGGGTATGCAAATACTATCTGCCAACTTCTCATTGGCCTTTTTTCATAGATCAGAGGCATATTCGGCACTCGCTTCTCCGACACAACGTCTCGTTCCCTCCATCAGGGAACGGAGGTTACATCCGTAACCTAGACGTTTGTTTATGCTTAAATATGTGGGCCCCACAGCTTATACAAGGCCCCCTCAAAAGGGCCCTGTGACTATGAGGGCCCCCAGCCCTCTTATAGGACCCTTTTGCCTTCCTGCTTCTAATTAAACTTTAATCATATAACACCACCTGGTGAAAGTTTCCATGCTTTTCTGGAAGTTGAAGACCTTGTAAAATCATTTCTAAAATAGCTACCTTCATATTTTGATGTATTCATGTGAAATCTTTGCTGATTTTGATAAAGTAAAAAAATGTCCTACTCCCTTAAAGATATTAATGAAATAAGTGTCCTGAGATATCTCACCGGTCTCTGTGATAGCTGTAGACTTTATAAACAGCAAACTAAAATATGCCCGTGGACATTGACACTTTTCACCTGTCAATCATTTTGCTTGTTCTCATAGTGTTGTATTTCAAGCAGATCATTGAGGCTATGATTCATAATTTTTGACAGTTGATGGTGCTCTTGTGCCGCTGTTGAATTTGACAGCCACAGGAACAAACCTGTCCTGGCCTGGCCCCAGGTCCCTACTAGTCATAATTCACCACTAATTCACAGGGAATAATGGCAATCGCTTGGCTACCCAGTGTTTGCTGCTGTTGATGGGATACACGCTCGTTTCATTACATCAACACTGGATGAAGAAATGTTCATCAATTGAAAAATCTATCTATCTATCTATCTATCTATCTATCTATCTATCTATCTATCTATCTATCTATCTGTCTGTCTGTCTGTCTGTCTGTCTGTCTGTCTGTCTGTCTACAGTATATATATATGTGTGTGTGTGCAGTTGAAGTCAGAAGTTTACATACAACTTAGGAAAATACATTTAAACAAAATTTTTCACAATTCCTGACATTTAATTGTACATTCCCTGTCTTAGGTTAATTAGGATCACTACTTTATTTTAAGAATGTGAAATGTCAGAATAATAGTAGACAGAATTATTTATTTCAGCTTTTATTTCTTTCAACACATTCCCAGTGGGTCAGAATTTTACATACACTTTGTTAGTATTTGGTACCATTGCCTTTAAATGTTTTAACTTGGGAAATTTTGGCCCATTTCTCTAGACAGAACTGGTGTAACTGAGTCAGGTTTGTAGGCCTCTTTGCTCGCACATGCTTTTTCAGTTCTGCCCACAAATTGTCTATCAGATTGAGGTCAGGGCTTTGTGATGGCCACTCCAATACCTTGACTTTGTTGTCCTTAAACCATTTTGCCAAAATTTGGAGGTATGCTTGGGGTCATTGTCCATTTGGAAGACCAATTTGCGACAGAGCTTTAACTTCCTGGCTGATGTCTTGAGATGTTGCTTCAATATATCCACATAATTTTCTTTCCTCATAATGCCATCTATTTTGTGAAGTGCACCAGTCCCTCCTGCATCAAAGCACCCCCACAACATGATGCTGCCACCCCCAAGCCTCACCCTTTTTCATCCAAACATAACAATGGTCATTATGGCCAAACAATACAATTTTTGTTTCATCAGACAAGAGGACATTTCTCCAAAAGTAAGATCTTTGTCCTCATATGCACTTGCAAACTGTAGTCTTGCTTTTTTATGATGGTTTTGGAATAGTGGCTTCTTGCTTGCTGAGCAGCCTTTGAGGTTATGTCAATATAGGATAATTTACTGTGGATATAAAACAAAAAGCATCTAGTGAGTAGCAGTACTGTGGACGGAAACGCCATGTAGATAAGAAAGGTCAACAGAGAATGGCCAGACTGGATTGAACTAATAAAGTCAATGGTAACTCGGTTAACTGCTCTGTACAATTGCGGTGAAAAGAATAGCATCTCAGAATGCTATTCTGAGATGCGGGTTGGCGCTGTTTTGGTGGCACGAGGGGGACCTACACAATATTAGGCAGGTGGTTTTAATGTTGTGGCTGATTGGTGTATTTACAGTACAACAGTTAGTTCCGGTCCTCAAATCTGATTGGCTGAGAGATGTTCGTATGAGTTCTGATTGTCTCACACCATCAGCACTTCGATGCTTCACTGTTTGTATCACTCTGCTTGTATTCATGCTGTTCTAAACTAGTGTAAGAGAAGTGCATATGTGTTAAGAGCTATATGTGTCCCTTTAAAATGAATTTTGTGACAGTACATATTTTAGCTTGCAGGTAGCAGGCTAAAATACTAAATGTGTAATATTAGTCAGTTCAGATGACAAAGTGAGTCAGTGTCAGTCAGTGATTTCATTCATCAGCACTACATAATCACTTGGATTACTACTACACTACTAAAGCTAAGAAATAACTTTAAATTACTTTAAACTAACAACTTCAGTATTAAGGCTCATAACAGCTGAGTGACACAACAGACTGATTAATTACACAAACTCATGGTGCTTACCTCTTAGCGGATTTTCCTCATTGGAGAGGACATACTGTTCAAAATGACAGAGGAGATTGCGGTTTCTATGGTGAATGATTCTTGCATACCAACTACTGTGAAATAGGGAGGAATACCCCTGCTTGAACAGCTATTTTTCCACTGAGAATACAGGATGAATTTGACCAAAATTACATTGTCTTCAGAAAACTGACTAACACACTACAGCATCTCTGCTTGGGAGTGGCACCAGAGACAGGTGATCACACACACTCCATCTCTCTCTTACACACACACACACACACACACACACACACACACATACACACACACTCACACACACACACACACACACACACACACACACACACACACACACAGCTCACACACACACACACACACACACACACACACACACACACACACACACACACATCCTTGTTTCTCCAATAACTTGTTAGAAACAGCCCAAGCCATGATACTAGTTGACATTAGTGTTTCAAAAGTGACATTTTTCAATTACTAATGGAGGCTTGGATACATCATTTGGTTTGAACTAGCAATGGCAGATTCTGATCCGTCATGTAAGAAAGTAGTTCCATGCACAAATGAATTTTTTTTTAATGACAACATTTTCCAAATTTTTAAAAATGTACTTTTTCATAGAACTGTTGTGTATAAGCAATATCACACTCACAATCATGCTATATGGCCCTAAATCAGCACTTCTGTGATTCGGACACAGACCGAGTGTTGCAGGTAATCAGCATATCACTCTCTTGGTCATGTAATATTACTTAAATACATGTGTATACACATCGTTGTCTGACAAATAGCAGTTTCCTGTCTACCAATCACTTTGGGCGATGTAAAAGAGCACACTAATAAAATGTGATGTCAATCATAGCAACAAGGTCATTCTCATCATTTACTCACCCTTATGCTATCCTGGATATGTATGACTATAAATTCTCCTCCCTGCTCAGTCGATCTTTCACTTTCAAGTTCTTCTTCTTGTGTTTTTGGTGATTCACATTCTTCATTCTCTACTAACTAAGGAGAAGAATTTCTTGCAAAAATGGTCTGAAATATTGATCTGTTTCTCACCCACACCTATGGATTTAACCACTGGAGTCATATAGACTTTTATGCTGCCTTTATGTGATCATCAAAATTTTGGCACTCATTCACTTTCATTGTATGGACCTACAGAGCTGAAATATTCTTCTACAAATCTCAATTTGTGTTCTGCAGAATAAAGAGTCATACACAACTCAGATGGCATGAAACTGAGTAAATGATGAGAGAATTTACATTTTTTATAAATAGATTTCCTTAATAAACTTGCTCTGAGCAGTTTTTTGAATAGGTGTTAAGCAAACACTCCTAGCTAGGAACTCTTTGGAGAACTCCTAGTGGTAGGATAGACATTCAATTTTCAGTTCATCCCTATTGTTTCACTGAATATCTTGGAATAGAAGCTCTGTCTAGGTGTCATTGGAAAGCTGGGATCCTCTCCTTTATGAGGATATATTACATTTTATATATTTATATTGAATAAAATTTTATTAGCAGTAGGTGTGGGAAAAGTTCGGAGAAGCCATGGAGAAGGACTTTCGGTCCGCACCGAAGTGCTTCTGGAAAACCGTCCACCACCTTAGGAGGGGGAAACGGGGAACCATCCAAGCTGTATACAGCAAAGATGGGACGCTGTTGACCTCAACCGAGGAGGTTATTGGGTGGTGGAAGGAACACTTTGAAGAACTCCTAAATCCCAACATGTCCTCTATGCTAGAGGCAGAGCCGGATGCTGATGGGGGATCAGATTCTATTTCCCTGGGGGAGGTCACTGAGGTAGTCAAACAACTCCGCAGTGGCAAAGCCCCGGGGATTGATGAGATCCGACCAGAAATGCTGAAAGCTTTGGAAGTGGAGGGGGTGTCATGGATGATACGCCTCTTCAACATTGCGTGGAAATCTGGGACAGTGCCTAAGGAGTGGCAGAAAGGGGTGGTGGTTCCCCTCTTCAAAAAGGGGGATCAGAGAGTGTGTGCCAACTACAGGGGTATCACACTTCTCAGCCTCCCTGGTAAAGTTTACTCCAAGGTGCTGGAGAGGAGGGTTTGGCTGATTGTCGAACCTCGGATTGAAGAGGAACAATGCGGTTTTCGTCCTGGCCGTGGAACGACGGACCAGATCTTTACTCTCGCAAGGATCCTGGAGGGGGCCTGGGAGTATGCCCATCTGGTCTACATGTGTTTTGTGGATCTGGAGAAGGCGTATGACCGGGTCTCCCGGGAGAGGCTGTTTGAGGTGCTGCGGGAGTACGGGGTGGGGGGGTCCCTTCTTAGGGCGATCCAATCCCTGTACGTCCAAAGCGAGAGCTGTGTCCGGGTCCTCGGCACGAAGTCCAGTTCATTCCATGTGGGGGTTGGTCTCCGCCAAGGCTGCGCTTTGTCACCAATCCTGTTTGTGATATTCATGGACATCGAGGCGTATTCGGGGTGGGGAAGGTGTGCGGTTCGGCGGGCTGGGGATCTCATCGCTGCTTTTTGCAGATGATGTTATCTTCATGTCATCATCGGTCCGTGACCTTCAGCTCTCACTGGATCGCTTGGCAGTCGAGTGTGAAGCGGCTGGGATGAGGATTAGCACCTCTAAATCTGAGGCCATGGTTCTCAGCAGGAAACCGATGGAGTGCGTACTCCAGGTAGGGAAGGAGGTATTGCCCCAAGTGAAGGAGTTCAAGTACCTCTGGGTCTTGTTTATGAGTGAGGGGACAATGGAGCGGGAGGTTGGCCGGAGAATCGGGGCAGCGGGGGCGGTATTGCACTCGCTCTGTTGCACCGTTGTCACGAAAATTGAGCTGAGCCGGAAGGCAAAGAACTAGGTCACGAGTACAAGCGGCCGAAATGGGCTTCCTCAGAAGGGTGGCGGGCTTCTCCCTTAGAGATAGGGTGAGGAGCTCAGTCATCCGTGAAGAGCTCGGAGTAGAGCCGCTGCTCCTTTGCGTCGAAAGGAGTCAGTTGAGGTGGTTTGGGCATCTGGTAAGGATGCCCCCTGGCCGCCTCCCTAGGGAGGTGTTTCAAGCACATCCAGCTGGGAGGAGGCCTCGGGGAAGACCCAGGATTAGGTGAAGAGATTACATCGCCACACTGGCCTGGGAACGCCTCGGGGTCCCCCAGTCAGAGCTGGTTAATGTGGCTCGGGATAGGGAAGTTTGGGGCCCCCTGCTGAGGCAGCTGCCCCTGCGACCAGACTTCGGATAAGCGGTTGAAGATGGATGGATGGATAGATGGAAAATGTTATTATCAATAGTCAAAAACATATTTTTCTGATGATTTATTTAGCATGTTTTTCTTGCTGGACCGCATATTTTGTTCTGGGCATCTAAGATGTAAAATTGGATTATTCAGCCAATAAAGCTCACAATCAAGTAAAAAATGGCTCATTTAAAAAAATATATAATTGGTGCATAAAAGAGTTTGTATTTGGTGACTTATATAAATCATATTTCACTTTGTTATTCATTTGGAAATCTTTCAAACTGTGGTATTAGGGAAAACAAATAAAGATTATTGTCACATTCCTGAGAATGAGAACGTCTAGGTTATGGATGTAAACTCCGTTCCCTGATGAAGGGTACGAGACGTTGTGTCAAAGAAGCGACACTAGGGGTCTCTCTTGAGAGTCTTTTGCATCTCTGATCTATGAGAAAAGGCCAATGAGAAATTGGCAGACAGAATTTGCATGTCCTACTCCCGGACATACGTGTATAAATGGAGAGAAATGCGTCTGTTTCATTCAGGATTGAGGAGAAAATGAGGCCGGTTCAGAAACGTGGCCGGGAGGACACAACATCTCGTTCTCTCCATCAGGGAATGGAGTTTACATCCGTAACCTAGACATTCCCCATCTGTCGCTCACTTTGACATTGTGTCAAAGAAGCGACACTATTACGTGCCAACGCGACCAGCTCTGCCAGGCTGCAAGTAACCTTCCCCAATGCCCCATAAAATCGTCAAAGCCTTCTGGTTCTTTACCCCCGACAGGGGGAAACAAGTCGACGTGCCAAGCATGGGAGAAGGAGCATTTCTCGCATAGATTTAAAGCGGCTGGGGCCACCTTAACGCTATCATACACTCTTGGGGAAGGCAATCTTTCCCAGTTTTCTATTCTTTCAGGGGGGAAAGACCCTGCGGAGACCACAGGTAAAGAGTGGTGAAAAACATCACATGGGGTTTTAGGTCACATGTGGAGAATGGCACGGTGGTAGATCCTACCTCATTGAGAGGGAGGAGTTGCTACAAACACGGCGACCAGGGGCCCATGAGGACTGCCCAAGGGAGACGCGGGTCCGCTCGCAAAGGGACCATACTGCGGAAAATACGCACAGGGGGAAAAGTCCACGTGGGAGCCCGTCCTGTGGAGCACCTATTCCAGTACAGGGTAAATTGAATACCCGCATTGGTCTTTGTCAGCGAATTCCTGCGCTGAATTCGCGGACCAGAGGGCTAGGGAGGACTCATCGAGCGAGCCGAGTTTGTGGGATCTCCTGGGGTTCTATATGCAAGCGGTCCACCCAGTCAGTTTGTCAGTGTGTACCGAGTTCTACCGGCTCGGATCTGAGAAAACACGGGACGAAACCGACTCAACCCTGAGATTGTAAAATCTCGCAAATTTATTGGGTGCCTCCCAATCCGCTGCTCTGCATATGTCTGCTAGGGAGGTGCCCCTGGCCAGTGCCCATGAGGACGCAACACTTCTTGTTGAGTGTGCTCGGACCTGCAAGGGGGGGGGCACGGCTTGGGTGTGATAGGCCAACGTAATGGTGTCCACTACCCAGTGGGAAAGCCTCTGTTTGGAGACAGCGTTCCCTTTCCGCTGTCCACCAAAGCAGACAAAGAGCTGATCAGAACGTCTAAAGCTCTGCGCACGATCCAAGTAGATACACAAAGCACGTACCGGACACAGCAACGAAGAGGCTGGGCCTGTCTCCTCCTGGGGCAGCGCTTGCAGGTTCACTACCTGGTCCCTGAAGGGAGTGGTGGGAACCTTGGGCACGAGTGTCTGCCGGACCGAACTCCAGGCAGGTGTCGCTGACAGAGAACGCTTGCAGGTCCCCGACACTTTTGATGGAAGCGAGCGCGATCAGGAGGGCCGTCTTCAAGGAGAGGTCCCTGAGTCTGACTGATTCTAGAGGCCCGAGAGGACCACTGAGAGATCCCAGGAGGGGAACAGGCTCGGCCGGGAGGGTTTTAACCTCTGGGCGCCTCTTAGGAACCTGATAACTAAGTCGTGCTTACCCAAAGCCTTTCCGTCTACTGTCGTGGTGTGCTGTGATAGCAGCTACATACACCTTCAAGGTGGAGGGGGATAGAGGAGTACGAGATCCGAGAACCAAGTCCAAGTGGGCCAATAGGGAGCCACTAGAATGACTTTTTCCCCTTACTCCCTGACCTTGCACAGCAACTGTGCCCAAGTGGAGCCTCCGTTTGGGCATACCAGAGCGGGCAGTGAGGTTTCTCAGGAGGCGAACAGTTCTACCTAGGCCTTGACGAACCGTTCCCAAATCAGCTGGACCGACTGGGGGTGAAGCCTCCACTCTCCACTGGGCAAGCGTTGTCGGGATAGCGCGTCCGCTACCACGTTGAGGTTGCCCGGGATGTGAGTGGCATGCAGCGACTTGAGTCGACGGGCGAGCTGTGACATGTGACTGGAGCGTACGCCGCCTTGCTGATTTATGTACGCTACCGTGGTGGTGCTGTCTGATCGAATCAAGACGTGTTTGCCATGAATCAGCGGGAGAAACCTCCCCAGTGCATAAAGGACAGCCAACAACTCTAGGCAGTTGATGTACCCTTTCCAGCGGCCCGCGGCTGCGTGCCCATTGCACACGGTGCCCCAACCCAATTTGGAGGCGTCTGTGGTGACCAGGACGCGTTGGGACACCTGTTGCAAAGTTACTCCTGCCCGCAGAAAGCAGAGGTCTGTCCAGGGTTTGAATGTTTGGCGGTAGGCAGGGGTGACCATTTCAAGTTGCGTTCCGTGGTGCCATGCTCGTCTCGGGCCTCGAGTCTGTAGCAAGTGCTGAAGCGGTCTCATATGCATCAACCCCAGCAGTGCGACCACCACGGAGGATGCCATATGCCCCAGGAGCTTCTGGAAAAGTTTTAAAGGGACCGTTGTGCCTGGCCTGAAGGTGGCGAGGGATTTCAGCACTGACTGTGGTGAGGCGCGCTGACATTGAGACATTGAGTCTAACTCCATGCCGAGAAAAGAGATGCTCTGAACCGGGGCGAGCTTGCTCTTTTCCCAGTTGACCTGAAGCCCTAAACGGCTGAGGTTCCTGAGCACCTGGTCCCTGTGGGCGCAAAGTAACTCTCGGGAGTGGGCCAGGATGAGCCAGTCGTCGATGTAGTTGAGTATGTGAATGCCAGCTTCTCGGAGCAGGGCAAGGGCTGCCTCTGCAACCTTCGTGAAGATGCAAGGGGACAGGGACATGCTGAAGGGGAGGACCTTGTACTGATACGCCTGGCCGTCGAACGCGAACCGTAGAAAGGGTCGATGTCGAGGCAAAATTGAGACATGGAAGTATGCGTCCTTCAGGTCTACCGCTGTGAACCAATCTAGATGCTGGAAGCAAGTTAGAATGTCTTTGAGTGAGTATTTTGTAACGGGAGTTTGTGTAAAGCCCGGTTAAAAACTCGCAAGTTCAAGATCGGTCGTAAGCCGCCGCCTTTCTTGGGTACGATGAAGTAAGGGCTGTAGAAATCCCTCTTCATCTCGGTTGGAGGGACAGGCTCCATCGCGTTCTTGAGTAAGAGAGTAGTGATTTCCATGCGCAAGGATTTGGCATCTTCGCCGTATACTGCGGTAAAGCGGACGCCCCTGAAGGTGGGGGGGCTATCAAACTGAATTGCATAACCGAGTCGAATGGTCCTGGCCAGCCAGCTTGATGGTTTTTTACGTACCCGTCGGGGCTTCGCATCGGGGTGGAGTAGGTAATGTGGCATAGGGAGGCAAAAACACGTCCCGAGGCTCTGGTGCTGAGAGAAGACTCAAAGCACTTACCTTGCTCCGCACACCCAGGGGGTGGGTTAGTGACTGAGAAGGAGGTCCTACGGAGGCGTCCTCTAGACTCATCAGAACCGGCCAGCAGGGGGACAACAGTCGTGGGGCTTGAGGCAAGAGGTCTGCATCCAATGTGCCGGGACTGTTGAAGTGTGGCGGCAGAGTGCCATGAGAACAGCATTTGCGGGCCAGGTGACCGAGAGACAAAGGGAATTGCTCTTTTATAGAGAATGTGGGTACCGCAGCCCGAAGGGCTTACCAGCTCTAGAGGAAACATCTTGGTCACTGGGTCGTCCATCTCAGGCATGCTTGGGAGCCTTCCGGGTCCTCAAAGGGGTTCGTGAGACGGGGGGCGTGCGCCTCCTTCGGGGTGCTCGACGCTGGGGCTGAGAACTGGGCCCGGGTTGAGGCAAAGCTGTGTGTTTTTTAGGGCTCGCAGGGGGATGCCCTCGGCGCTGGAGGTGTGGCGGGGCATGATGTGAGATATGGCCTATGTCTGCTTTTTCACCGCTGAGAACTGCTGGGCGAAGTCCTCTACAGTGTCGCCGAAAAGGCCGAACTGGGAGACAGGTGCGTCGAGGAAGCGTGTTTTGTCCACTTCACGCATCTGGACCATGTTCAGCCACAGATGTCTTTCCTGAACCACGAGAGTGGCCATCGCCTGCCCGAGTGACCGCACTGTGACCTTCGTGGCCCTGAGGGCAAGATCGGTCGCTGAACTCAGTTCCTACAGCACATCGGGATCAGGACTACCCAAGTGCAGAACTTTCAGAGCCTTGGCCTGGTGGACTTGCAGGAGGGCCATGGCATGCAGGGCGGAAGCGGCATGTCCGGTGGCACTGTAGGCTTTGGAGGTCAATGAAGACGTCATCCTACAGGCCTTGGAGGGGAGCACAGGGCGACCCCGCCAGGTGGCGGCGTTCTTGGGGCACAGGTGGATCGCAACCGCTCTGTCCACCTGAGGGACCGCCGTGTACCCGTGGGCCGCTCCGCCGTCAAGTGTAGTGAGAGTAGATGAGTGAGAGGCAGAAGGGTGTTCTCCATGAACTCGTCAGCTCATCATGCACTTCCGGGAAGAAAGGAACGGGGGGGGCATCAGCCTCAGACTGGGCGTGCTGGCCCGAAGGCGGCAGCCCAGTCGAGTCATCCGCGTCAGACGCAGGACCACTCTCCGATGCAGCGGCGAGCTCATCCAGCTCAGGGGGCTCAAGAGGATAGGCAGGCTGGCCGGAAGTCAATGAGCGTGTCGGGGGCGGGTGGTTTGCGGGGACGTACCTGGCGAAACTGTGTCCGCTGCCAACTGGGTCATCCTCAATCCCGTGGGAAGAAGGAGCGACACCAGACACACGAGACAGTGCCTGTGGCCGTCATGGGAGCGGAGAGCACTCTACCGCATCCAAGAACTACACAGGGGCGGAAGGGCATCTTTATAAAGACGCGTCCTGAAAAGGACGTTCAACGCCAGCTGTGTATATGATCTTTTAGAGAAAATAACTCTTTTAGAGAAATAACTCTTTTAACTGCGCTGTCGAAGCGCCAAGGGGCAAAGCTGCACTGCCGTGCAGAGAAGGAGAAAGCCACTGATATGCGCCATAGATCCAACAGCAGTCGCTCAGAGATGGGAGGAACAGTGTTTGACTCGCAGCTCGTTGCATACACAACCTGTCGGCTCCGAAGGAAATTTCTGAATGAAACAGACGCATTTCGCTCCCTTTATACCCGTATGTCAGGGGTCGGGACATGCAAATTCTGTCTGCCAATTTCTCATTGGCCTTTTCTCATAGATCAGAGATACAAAAGGCTCTCAAGAGAGACCAATAGTGTCACTTCTTCGACACAACGTCGAAAGTGAGCGACAGACGGGGAACTTTAATTTGATATATGACTTATCCATTTAAGCGCTATGTGAAAAACCTTCATATTCATATGATTATTTCTATCCCATTAAATTTGGGGTGTAGAATTTGTATTTCATGTACCATAAATGCAAAAGTGATGATGTTCTCTGAATAGAACAGATTCTAAGATTTCAAATGATACCTCATATGCCTGATCTATGTATACAGGGACTTTTCGCGATATGGCATATAATTTTGGACCCACCGCAGGGCCCATAGAGTTATTATTTAAGTACTATGTACATCAGATTTGTAAGTTCAAGTATTAACTGAAATGATTCATTTAAATTTACTCACTTTAATCAATATTAAGTAATGAAGTTAAGCAGATTTTACTTAAATTTATACCATTGAAATTTACTTCGCAAAAACGTGCTGAATAAACATTAAATAAATATTACAAGTCATTTTTATTCAGCTTACTACTGAAATAATAATATGCTTGGTTAATGTTGGTAACATGTTGTGATATACACTCACAGACCACTTTATTAGGAACACCTGTATAACTACTTCTTCATGTGATTATCTATTCAGCCAATCATGTGGCAGCAGGGCAATGCATAAAACCATGCATATATGGGTCAGGAGCTTCAGTTAATGTTCACATCAACCATCAGAATGGAGAAGTTCTGTGAACGGAAACGCCTTGTTGATGAGAGAGGTCAACGAAGAATGGCCAGACTGGTTTGAGCTTATAGAAAGGCTATTGTAACTCAGAGGAGCACTCTGTACAATTGTAGTGAGCAGAATAGAATCTCAGAATGCACAACATTGTCAAACCTGGAGGCGGATGAGCTACAACAGCCGAAGACCATGTTGGGTTTCACTTCTGTCAGCCAAGAACAGAAAGCTGAGGCTGGAGTGGGCCTACCATTTGTGTACTTCAGCAGAAATTGAGATTCATCAGACCAGACGATGTTTTTCCAGTCTTTAACTGTCCAGTTTTGGTGAGCCTGTGCCCACTGCATAATTAAGTGGTCTGTGAGTGTATATCATATTGATGGTCTTTTTATTGATGGCTTTTTGTCAATAGAAATACAAACCAGAGATTTTTTTCTCAGAAAACGGTGCCATTTGTGTCTGAGGTTGTTGCTAAATTTTTAAGAAATTATATTTTCCCACCTCAGGCCCAAAGTACCAATCACAATAGACATTGAAGAACCACCAAAAGTGAATGTTCCCTCATGTCACAGAATACCAGTGCTGAACAGAATGTGAGGGACTAAGCCAATTCTGTGTTTTCACAGAAAATGCATTAAACATTTTAGAAAAAAATTAGAATAGGTTGTGTTGGATTTTTGTTTTTTAATTATTATTCTACATAATTCATTAAAATGTAATGGTGGAAATGATCAATTAAAATTGCCAGATATTTTGATGAAAAACAATCATTTAAAACTGAAATAATTCCATTTTATTTATTTTATTTTTTGCATTACACACTAAAGAGTTAAATCTATCTAATAATGTGACTAAGTTAAGCCTTAGGGACACAAATGGAGCACGAATGCACAACTGAATAAAAACACATTCTTTTCACATACAGGTTTTTGTCGAAAGATTTTCAGAGGGTCTTCAAGCTGAATATAAATCCAAGGGAATAATCATTCAGGTACAGTGCCATACTGTAATGTTTATTAATGCTTGTTGTTTTGTTCTTCACCACACACAACTTTTCAATCATAAGGTTTTTCATGCAGTGAATTGGGTCAAATGGAAAGTGAAAACTGTAGAATTTTAAATAAAGTTAACGTTCTTTGTTTAATTTTGTTTGTACTTTTCAATCTCCCAATAAGGACTGGTTGACTTTTTACTCAATGGACATAGTAAAATATCAATATCCTCAGTCAAGATTACTTTTTTTCTCAGACAGTGGCTCCGTTTGGGGTTTCGACATCAATGACAGGATACCAGAAGCCAGACATGGTCACATTCACAACTGAGGAATTTGTGAGGATCTCACTAATGTATCTGAAGGCTGGTGATCAAACATATGGCAGTGCCACTCATACCATACTGGTGATGACCTCCAGTGTTATACATTGTTATGATGCTTTCTTTTAATAATCATATACAGTATAATCAGTGTTCAATGCATGTATTGTGCTACAGCAATGTGGCTGAATGACTATGGTTCACCTTTAGGGTTGGATTGTGCAGGGCATTCCCACATGGATCCTACAGAGTGAAGCATTTCAGCAACACTTGAAGGAATATGTGAAGGAGAGGATCGGAAGCTGAGATTTCATTCTCTCATGTATATATTTGCAAGGCTTAAACATACCTACATTTGTGTATTAATGATCGTGTTGGTTTGCACTAAAACAATTGTGTTCATGGTCCTTCAAAATACACATTATAAGAGTTGATAATGGAATGTTATTATCATTAATAAGGTTGTCTCATAATCATAATCAGTAGACAGGAGAGATACTGGGAGAGACCTTGATAAAATTAAACAGATTGTCTCCCAAAGGTCAAATGACACACTCAAAAAAATATTTTAGCCTATTCTTAAGATTTATCCATTTCAATTGAATAACAAATTTCCATTTAATTGAATTGAATAGTCTTGAAGAAAATGTAATTAATAAAACTTTTTTAATTTTATTTTGTTAAAGATTAGGCAATTCAATTAGATGGACATTTTTTATTCAATTGAAATGGATAAATCTTGAAAATAGGCTAAAATGTTTTTTGGAGTGCATGTAGATGTAGAAAGAGAGATATGTGACCTTTTATTTCAATTGTTTTCCTATATTATCAGATTTGAACATGTTTGGTCTTATTTAAAAAAACATTTTAAAATCATGTTTTCATCAGCAACCTATCTACAAAATATTTAGTGCCACACAGTGGTTAAATGTACTTCCACATGAGGCAATTTTCTAAGTTGGAATTGTTTTTGCAAAATGTCCCTTTTTATAATTTATAAGGTTTTGCGAAGTTTTTGCATTGTTGTTTGTGTTTCCTTCAAAATGTAAACATGTTTAAATAAATATTTTAAAGTCCCTCTACCAAAGTAATTGCACTAATCACTTTTAATCTCATTTACATAAAAAGGTCTGTTGTACAAAGTGCAGAATCTGCAGAATTTCTTAATCTTGACTTCTGCTAGATTTGTTCCTGATTGTGACATTCTGCCACCAGAGGGCAGCATTTTAAACTGGAACGTTAAAGAAGGAGAACTCTAAAGACAGTTCTCCTGTAATAAATCTCTGCGTAGTTTGATTTAAAAGATCTCTGAAAGATACTGAACAAGTATAGGTCACAAACAAGTGTACTTGATGGGGGATTTCCATTGAAGATGAAGTTTTTAATGAAGCAGTTCACCCTTGAGCGAGCTGGCTTGATTGAAATGCAATTGAAAAGATGTTTTCCAATCATATTCATATTCAGTTTTCCAATTATATTCAAAGGGGTTTGTGTAATTCCCGCTGCTATTTTATAATACAACTGTTTGTAAGTTTACAGAAAAGAGAATTATGTGGTATAAGACTAAGGCACTGATTAAAATGTAACAGGTTAATTTCACATTTTTATAACGTTTTATAATCTCACTTTCCAACTGCTTTCAATAAAAATGTTTATATCAGTGATTTCTAAAAAAAAAAAAAAATAGTGTTTAAAGGGATAGTTCATGCAAAAATTATGATTTACTCAACCTTATGTTGTTTCAAATCCATATGACTTTCTTTGTTCCATGGAATATGGTCAACAGAATTACAGCCTTTCACTTAAAAAAAGCAGCAGCAACATTCTTAAAAATGTTGTTGTCAATGGAAGAAAAAAGTGGCATGAGTATGGTCATATGACATGAGGGTGAGTAAATGATGACAAAAATGTTTTTGGCTGAACTAAGCCTTTAATGTTTATTTCAAAACAAGACATTCTTTAAAGGAATATTCCCACAGAATACAGACTACAAGAGTACAAATCAAATGAAATCCCAGATGCAGTTTATTGTGCTACTCCAATCCAAATCAATATTTACCGGAAGAAAAAAGTGGTGCACAATGCGGGACGTTTCATTATAAAGAAGCCCAAAAAACAGACTCTTATTTTGAAATATCTACGCTCCTGAACTCACTGACACTCTGAAAAAGTGTAAACTGCTAACCTGAACTAAAAGTTCAAGCCCTGTTCACACAGCGGATGGTATGTTGCTAGACTTTGCAATCTGTGTCGCTGGTGGGGGTTCCTACTGCTGCCGCTACACTAATGTTATTGATCTACTGCACAACTGGCCATAGTTAGCGATGGGAAATCTGATTCTTTTTTGCAAACTGGTTCTTTCGGACGGTTCAAAAAACCAATTCACCAATTAATTTCCATAATCACGTAATGACGTCACTATATATAATGCTAATACGCTGGCGTCATAGAATACACACGCACAAACACATTCAATAAATCCATATGTAAGGGCATACTGCTGATTATAATATTTTATTTAAGTTATAATAATATGTGTGTTTATTGTCATCAGTGTTTCATTCAGGCCTACTACATTAAAGTTTTGCACCTAAAGCACATATTACTTACACTGATACACAAACGTGGATGTTCTACACATGTTTAAAGCATAAAAGGTGATTAAACTAGTCTTAATCAAGTCACCCTTCTTTACAGAAACAATGCTCCAGCTCATCACAACTTATATAACAACAGGTATAATCTGCATGCACAATACTCTATAGTAAAATTTGTTTACATCTCTCCAATGAAACGTTACCCCTCAATCAAGTCCTCTGTTCACACATGCTCATCAGCTGCTCACTGATCAGCAGTTCTCTGTATTATGTCCAAAAGAGGCGATTCTCAGTTCAGTGTACTGGTGGCTCACAAACTGCTGTGATCGACTCAATGTACTGCTGACGTGAGAGTTGCTGTCCTCGTATCAGTGTACTGTTGACTCGAGAACTGCTGCAAACGACTCAATGTACTGTTGACTCAAGAGCTGCTGTCCTCGGATCAGTGTACTATTGACTCGAGAGCTGTAGACTGGTCATCTTCATAAGTTTGTAAAGTTTTGCACCTAAAGCACACATTACTTACACTGATACACAAACGTGGATGTTCTACACATGTTTAAAGCATAAAAAGTGATTAAACTAGTCTTAATCAAGTCACCCTTCTTTACAGAAACAATGCTCCAGCTCATCACAGCTTATATAACAACAGGTATAATCTGCATGCACAATACTCTATAGTAAAATTTGTTTACATCTCTCCAATGAAACGTTACCCTTCAATCAAGTCCTCAGTTCACACATGCTCATCAGCTGCTCACTGATCAGCAGTTCTCTGTATTATGTCCAAAAGAGGCGATTCTCAGTTCAGTGTACTGGTGGCTCACAAACTGCTGTGATCGACTCAATGTACTGCTGACGTGAGAGTTGCTGTCCTCGTATCAGTGTACTGTTGACTCGAGAACGGCTGCAAACGACTCAATGTACTGTTGACTCAAGAGCTGCTGTCCTCGGATCAGTGTACTATTGACTCGAGAGCTGTAGACTGGTCATCTTCATAAGTTTGTGAAACGGTTATACAATCAAGTCATAAACATATTTCCAGTATGTTTTATTTGTTACACTATCTGTTGTTCAGCAAAACACACCTAAAGCATACATTTCACCCCTTAATCACACACATGCTCAATGTCAGCAGCTCATCAGTTCTCAGTATGGCGGACACCTCCAAATGAGGCGATTCTCAGGTCAGTGTACTGTTGACTCTAGAACTGTTTTGAGTGACTCATTGTACTGTTAACTCGAGAGCTGTAGCAACCCGAGTTCAGTCCGATTTGTGTACTAGTTGTAGCGGTTAATTGACAAGAAGAGTTGGCAAAAGCAGATATCACCAGTTAATTTGGCTAGGAGGGAGTAAAAGATCTCATCTCCCTAATTAAGTTCTTTCTTGGGGGTGACATCAATCAAAAACAAATCAACTTCTTGTATAAAACCATGTGCGTGCAGATTTAGCCTTCCGTTTTGTAGAGTCTTATTTCAGTAGGTTAACATACTTGAGAAATTAAACAATATCAGCAAATTACTCAGTATATGATATGTCCCACGATGTCAGAGGAACTCACAGACATTTCCGGTAGCCTGGAGTGCTATCTGGTGGTGTTGGAACAGACAGCGGGTTTTTAAACCACCAGTAGAGTCTTGCTCTTGCTGCTAATCGCTCATTTCTTCATTTTGTGGTGTCTTATCCTCTGGCCCTCCTGTGGTACTTCCAGTGTTTCTAAATGTTAAACATGCATACTATATTTCATTTAAAAGTAATTTACTTGGTTAATAGTACCTTCAGAAATGATAGAAAAATAAATTATATTCAAGCAGTACATAATTTGATTAAACAATGAACATATTAAATTGAATGCTTAAAAGAAAAGGATAAATTACTTCAAAAAAATTCAAAAAAGTAAAAGAATAATAACTTCAGGAAGGGGCGTATGCAAAAATAATAGACATAACACCCTCTATCTTCCTGACTACTTAAGTACTACCTAATTTTGTTATAAAAAAAATGAGTAGGCTTACTCCCTTGCTATCCAAAAACAATAGAACATTTAAAATAAAGAGTCAAAAATAAAAGGCTCCCCTTCCCTACCACTCTTGTGTAATTCCAGGGTTTTATATTATTTCATCCAGCTCATCCAGTCCAGGACCTACAGTACATACGGTGGCCCAATATCAATTCCAGATGGCTTTACAGACACATTGATAATCTGTTTGGCTGCAGCACTGGCCAGCATTGATCTGAGGAGAGGTACAACACAACAAAACAACAATACAAAAATAACAACAGCTACGGCTATTATTATCCCACTTAAGTAAGCCAATCTTTCCAGGATCCAAATTGTTTGTCAAACCAATTTCCAAAATGCTGATCTCTCCCTGCATTCTCAGTCACCTCCTCCCTTATTCCCCTCAGATTCTTCATTGCTTCAGTAAGGGATCCATCAGGATCTGTATTATTTTGGATATAAGTACAACAGTCAGCTCCAAACATTACACAAACCCCTCTTTTTCCGCCAGTAGCCAATAAAGTGCTGTCTATTTTGCCATGCCATTTTACTTGTAGGTCCTAGTTGTTCTAAGGCCTTCAATGCATCTTCAGTATAATTAATTAATCTTTGCTGATTATAGTAAATGTAATTAATCTGTTCTGTATTCTAATTGGGTGTTATCCATATGTGTATTGACTCGAAACCTGATAAATTATACATTAGGGTCAGACAGATTAGCTCTTTTTACTCTATAATTTGTTTGTACAGTCTCTCTAGACTCATTTGGGGTTTCAACTTCATTTGGGTTCCATGTTAACATTATAATTTCTTAGTCTTACTCTAGTACATGTTCATTTCTACCCTTTGGGTAATATAGCTCTCAATAGTTTTCCTCCACAAATCCAAAAATAGTCTGCTTTGGCTACTGTGTGTTCCTCATACATTTTTATCACTGGGGAAATTAAAGTTTAGTTTTCACAATTTATAAGGCATCCTTCCCCAGATTTACCTGTGGGTAAATCTGGGGAAGGATGCCTTATAAATTGTGGGCTTCTATTACTGTAAAAAAGTCCTTCATCGTGGCTATTGCAAATATCATTCTGCTAAACGTATAAACTCCTTCCTGATCATAAATTTTTTCGTCCAGATGCCAAGTCATTGCACAGTAGCCTCAACATTTCCCCATATCTACCTCTCCTTTGGATTTATTAAAAACTCATATTCAAGAGTGCAATTTATTACATATACTAAGGGTTTTTCTCTTTTTCTCGCATCTATTTGAACATCTAAACATTTACAGTCATCTCCCCATCCTTCCCTGTTGTAATATTTTTTTTACATTTTGGATGTCCTAAAAATGCCAGACACTCGGCTGGACAAAAGGGTGCCTTTTCCCTTTTAACACAATTTTGTGGTTGGGCTCTACTGTAAGCCTTTTTAGAGGTGATGGTGAACATAACACACAACTAGACATTCCTGATTGTTTTACTGTGTACTCTGCCCATTTGATCCAGTCATTTTGATGTGCATTTTCTAGCAATCTTTATTTTTCCAATAATGGGTCTGCTTTATCAATACCACCATACGGATCATAGTCATCATAAGACGGGCTAAAAGACCTATTTTAATGGATTTATTTACTTAGGGACCTTGGGAAACCACTCAAGGGCTGAGAAGTCAATTATGGGAAAACTTCCTGCCTTGGATGTGGAGATTGGTCTATGGAAAGCCTTGGGTCTGGGGCAACTGCTGCATCAGCTGTATCAGCATAAATATTAATGTCAGAACCTCACAATCTCACCTTTCTGTTCTGTCTCTGCTGACTACAGCACCTCCTCCTTCAGCTGTAATAATATTTAATTTATTGCTTCATCATGTGCAGTTGCCCTAGAATAAGGTGTAACAGTGTTACTACTCTCTCCTTCCTGCTCTGCCCTTTCCTCTCCTTGTTCTGCTCTTGGTCATGAGCTTCAAGTTCTCTTTCAACTTCAGGAGGATCAATGTCTAAATCTTCCTGATCATCTTCTGCCCTATCAGTTTGATCTTCTCGTCTTCTTGGTTTCAATCTAGGCACTCTAGTGCAGTGATTCAAATGATACCACGTTGTACTACCCTCTACCTGTACTGCTGTTGGGGTTGCTTCCCTTCCCTTCTGGGTTCATTCCATCTCCTCCTAAAACCTCTCTGGTACACTTGGTCTCCAGGAACTATGGACAGGGTGCTTCTTCTTCTCTGGGTCCCATGCTTTGTTCCTGTGAATAAATGGCTTCATGTATAGCAGTTGGTTGTCTCATGTAAGCATTAATTCCATCTGCAACTGTTCTAGAGTTGGGCCTTCATAAGGACCTCTTAAGTATGGTACTGGCATGGGTCTGCCTGTTAGCACTTCATGCGGTGTTAGATTGGTGATTCTATTGGTCTGCATGTGGTAACTCATCAGTGCAAGTGGTAGAGAATCAACCCAATTGAGTTTAGTGTCAGCACAAATTTTGTTGAGCTTAGCTTTGAGAGTTCCATTTACTCTTTCTGCCATTCACTGTGACTGTGGGTGATAGACACACCCTAGTCTTTGTTTTATTCTCAGCTTTTGCAACACTGTGTTCACTGTTTTTTTTTTTTTAATGAATGCTGAGCTATTGTCAGAACTAATTTGAAATGGTATACCAAATCTTGGAATGACTTCTCTGGTCAAAATTTGGATCACAGTTTGAGCTCCCTGATTTGCTGACAGCACTGCTTCTACCCATCTGCTGAATCTGTCTATTATTACAAGCATGTATCTTTTTCCTCTCAGTGATTTGATCATATCCACATAGTCTATTACCAGATGCTTAAATGGTCCTTCTGGGACTGGTATGTGACCTATTGGTGCAAATGCATCCTTTCTGACATTATTTTGGGCACAAATTTCACATTCAGCTAAAAATCAATCTACCATTGCCTGTAGGTGTGGGGACCAATATTCCCAGTCATTTTATTTTTCTAATCATTTCCCCCTTGCGCAATGATCAAAACCATGCACATCCGTGATTAGAATAGTAAGGAGTGCTGTTGGAGCAATCATGTGTCCTTCATGCGATCGCAATATACCATTTACATCCCTGCTTGCACCTCATTGTTGCCATACCCTGTGTTCATAAATGCCAGCTTGTTGCTGCATACATGCTATATCATCTATTTGGGGTTGAGGCTGAATCAAAACTGAAGATGCCGTTACTGCTACTTGGCATCCTGAGGTCCTTTTGGCATATAATTCTGCAGCATTGTTACCTTGAATGACAAAATCATTGCCTTTTTGTGTACTTGACATTTGATGACAGCCAATCTCTTTGGATGCATCATGGCTGAAATAATCTTGATTATTTGGTCACCATGCTTGATTGGTGTCCCATCACTATGTTTGAATCCTCTTTGTTTCCAAACTGCTCCAAATAGATGGCACACTCCACATGCATATGCAGAGTCTATATAAATATTAACAGTTAGATTTTTAGCCAATAGACAAACTTCAGTCAGGGCTTTTAATTCAAATAATTGTGCTGAGCATGGCCGCTCATAATGCTGCAACACAAATGGGACAAAATATCTGTCTACTCTTTTGACAATAGCATACCCAGCATGATTTCCCAAATGATCTCTAAAGCATGACCCGTCTACAAAATAATCTGCCTCTGCTTCAATGATTGGTGTTGATTCTAGATCTGGTCTTAAATGAGTAAAAGCTAAGGAGTCTAATACACATTCATGAGGTGTTCCTTCCCCTTCTAGATTAATGTAATTGGCTGGGTTTACTGTTGTGTATCGCTTTATGGCAATGTCTGGGTAAGTTAGCAGTGTTGAATATGTCAAACACCTAGCTTGGGTTAAAACAAATATACATTGTTCTAATAATTCTGATACTTTGTGATGAGTGTAAATTATTACTGGTTTGCCCATTGTCACAATGGAAGCTTTGTCATAAGCAAAAAACACTTCCTCAACTCCTTGAAAGCATGGCGGTTAGCATTATCCAATTTGGTAATATAATAAACAATTGGTTGCTTTTTTCTTCCACTACAAGTTTCCTGCATTAAGACAGCTGACACATATCCATCTCCTCTATCTGCTACATACAAATGAAATGGATTGGCATAGTCTGGGGTTGCTAGAGCTGGAGCTGTCTGAAGCTCTTTTTCCAATGATTCAAAGGCTATCAATGCATCTGTATCAAATATTAGTCAAGCTCAGAGATTTTGATGACCTGTCTGTTTCATCAGTACCCCTCAAGGAGCTGTATGGATAGCATAATCTTCTATCCAATCAGCACTAAAACCTGTCATGCAGTGAATGTTTGAATCCCATGGGCATTCTGGTGTATGTATACTGTTTACCTTGATAGGTGAATGAAAAAATTTGCCTGCTTTCCTCTACTAAAGGAATGCTGAAACAGGTCAATAACGATAAATTAACATTAACTGCTCTCTCAAATTGTTACGCTTGCAGGATGAAGGCAGATGTGGAGACAGGATCTATTCGCAGTTTAACTTTATTTTATACGGAGAAAACTTAAACAGACAAAACCAAAACAAAGGAAATACCCGCAATGGGGGAAATAAACCAAGCGGAGCCGAGGGAGGCTCAGGAGGTGGAACTGAAGGAGGTTCTGGAGGCTCAGGAGGCGGAGCTGAGGGAGGCTCTGGAGGCTCGGGAGGCGGAGCTGAGAGAGGCTCTGGAGGCGGAGTTGAGGGAGGTTCTGGAGGCTCAGGAGGCGGAGCCAAGGGAGGCGGAACCATGGAAAGCCCTGGGGGAGGCTCTAGAGGCTGGGCCGAGGAAGGCTCAGGAGGCGGAACTGAGGAAGGCGGCGCCGTAGGAGGCTTTAGAAGCGAAGACCTGGAAGGCTCTGGAGGCGGAGTTGAGGGAGGTTCTGGAGGCTCAGGAGGCGGAGCCCTGGGAGGCTCGAGAGGAGGAGCCCTGGGAGGCTCGAGAGACTTGATAGGCGGAGCCCTGGAAGACTCGGGAGGCGGAACCCTAGAAGGCTCGGGAGGCGGAGCCCTGGAAGGCTCGAGATGTGCTGGCTCTTGGACGGTCATGGCTATAGGTGCTGGCTCTGGGACGGTCGAGGCTACAGGCGCTGGCGCTGGCATTTTAAAAGACTAAATCACTTTCACGAATCAACCCCCAAATGTAGTCTTCCATCATGTTCTCTTTATACTGTCCTTGGTAACGTCGTTCAAAGTCCAGTATATCCTGATGGAAGCGCTCACTTTGCTCCTCCATTTATGTTCCCATGTTCTCCTTGAATTTATCAAGATGAAAATCAAGGATATGGACTCTGAGGGACATCGTACAGCCCATTGTGCCATAGTCTCAACCAGCCTCAAATAGTTTTTGGCCTTGTGATTTCCCAGGAAGCCCCGAACCACTGCGACAAAGCTGTTCCAAGCCGCTTTCTCCTTACTAGTGAGCTTCTAGGGGAATTCATTGCACTCCAGGATCTTCTTTATCTGTGGTCCGACGAAGACACCGGCTTTGACCTTTGCCTCAGACAGCTTAGGGAAGATGTCTTGAAGGTACTTGAAGGCTACCGACTCCTTATCTAGAGCTCTGACAAATTGTTTCATAAGGTCCAATTTGATGTGCAGTAGTGGCATCAGCACTTTCCACCAGTGGCTCCCACTTGACGTTGTTCCTCCCCACAGAGAACTCAGTCTGCTGTGGCCAGTCCTGCCTGTGGTAGTGCACCTTGGAGTCCCTGCTGTCCCAAAGACATCCCAAAAAACAATACAAAATGTCTCTATTTCTCTACACACAGCCACATCAAATGTTCCCTCTGCTGGTCATTTTGTGTTTAAGTTTTTTGTTCTTTATTCCCATTTTTAAGAAAATTCCCTTATAATGTCTTTACATATTGGATACTCTGAACACATCAGCTCTACTGGTGTTGATGTCAATGTTGCTTGAAATGATTATCACAATGTATGTTATGTTTTTACATACCTCTCTAACCCCAGCTTGTGTCTATTCTTAACTAGTTTTCACCAGGCTGGTCAGACGAGGATCACTAAAAGTATCCGACCCACGACTTCACCTGTGCTTTTGCTGGGTTGTGGACTTGTCACAGGTTTTAATGTATTTTGTTAGTCTTTCTCCAGTATTTCAAAACCGCATTTACTTGTTTTCTAGTTAATAGTTTTCAGGCAATGTGTTTTTGCTCCTATCCAGATAATGTCTCCTCTTAGACTATTTATGTAAAAACTCCAAAGCTTGCCTTCAGCAAACCAGCGGCCTGTGGCAGCTATTCCTCCTGCCCAATACATAAAAGTGAGAGATTGAGTTAATTCTACTTGACACTCTCCCCACAGAACCACAGAAATAATGAATTCACTTCTATCACAATATTCTAAAGGAAAAGGTTCAAGGAAATCAATGAGAGCTTCTCTTCTTTGTTTAAAATTCTCCTTCCTCTCTTTTTTCTTTTCGCTCCTCTTCTTCTTCAATACATATCACTCATTATTTACCCTTACTTCACACTCAACTCTTGATTGTGTTGCCCCCTTATCTTTTGTGCTCTCTTGCAATTTAACACTCGCTGTGTAAGAGAGAAGCAAGTGTTTCTTAACTTTAATAATTAACTTTCTTTATTAATAATTGTGTTTCTTTATCTGGATCACACAGACAATTTGGATGATGTCCAAATAACCGATAAAGCCAATATCTTGGAATATTTTTTGATCTTGGAATGATTTTTCAAACTTTTTTCACACTTTTTTCATCATTCATTTCACAACTATCAAATACAGAACTTAATACACCTGTTTCTCTACACCACAGTGTTCATAAACGAATGCAAGAAAAACACTTTCATCCGCACACCCAGCCACACAATCGCAGTTTATACAGCACAGTCAATATAAACACAGCACAGCCAATATACAGTATATATGTATAAACAAACTATTCAACAGATATTTACACTATTCAGCCCGGGCTTATAAATAATATTACATACTTTAACTTTATCTCAATACCCCTCTTAGTCAAAAAACCAACCTGCCAATTCAGCCCTTAATGCAGTGCTATTTTGAGAAACAATGCCAACCATCAAATTGTGGGCTTGTTGCTCTCAGCCAGTTCAAAGGCCTTATCCCTAATGGTGTCACTTAAGAAAGTGGTAACCGAAGGGTTTCAACACCCCTTTTGTGTAATCTACCAATGCAGCACACTTGTCCCTAAAGGTTATTTACAACAATTATTTACATTTGCATGCACTGTTTTTGAAACCTGGAACCCAGTTTTCTATTTTATCCAATTAATCATTCAATTGAGTTGAATTGGACTGGTGAGGCTCTTTAAGTTACCACTACCCAGGCCAATCTTACAGCAGACTACACAAAACACCATTAGGCAAAATTGCTTACCTCAGTTTTTGGCGCCAGTGATTTTGTGTAGTCCATGTGAGCAAACCTGCAGTGGCTCTCCTGCTCTCTTGGCCCCTTTCCAGCCCCACGTTGGGTGCCAATGAGCTATGTTGTGGAATATTGAAGTCTCTTTCCCTCTTAGCAAGAAATCTCTCGAAGTCCAGGTGTTCCAGGTGTCAAAGGCTAGACTCTATTGAGCAAAACAACAAAGACGAGACACCAGCTGTATCATCTCATACAAAGCCTACTTGTTTATACACTTCTGTATCACACATTACCTCATAAGCACACTTCTCTTTGCCATTTTAGCCAATAAGTGTGCTTTTCCATTATCGTTGTTCACCACCGTTATCTCACAGACTCTCTGGCTTCTTTTTAATGGTGGAATCTTAACAGTTAGCTCATTTAAAAAAAAAAAAAAACTTTTAAATTAATTTATTATGAAAGTATACAGTCTAAGTAAATATAATATATCCGTCTAATAAGATAACTTGGCTATTGGCTATGCTATTCAGTGCTTTGAAGAGTACTTTTCCGTCATGGCTGAGTGCCCAGATTTCTTTCAGCAAGGTCAAGAAGACCTTACAGTCTCATCTTTGTATTCCTGGATAAAAATAATGCTCAAACTATTCTATATAAGTACTTTTTCTAAAAATATAATATAATATATAAAAATATACTATAAGATACACTGTCATCACTCTGCTTTTGTTTTGTGTAACAAATCAAGATTATGCTTATTCAAAATAACCACTTAATCAAAGGGTGCATAATTTCTTTTTCCTTTCAATCACATTTAACATTTCATTATATCTTAAGTATTCTATAAACAAATTAATCTCCATTGTGATTGGATCAATCAATGTGAGTCCACATTTAAACCTATTCACCCTTTAGAAAAACAATGTGTTTAATGGGGGCTTTTTTTTTTACCACAAATGCTATCCTTTCACTTATTGGACAGTTATTCAATTTTTTTTATTTAATTACCTTGAACAAAATATACAAAATGACAAATAAGTATTTTGTCTCAAAACAAATGTGATAATTTACCGCCGGGCCGATTAGGCCGGTGCCCGGGGGCCTCCGACCTGTAGGGGGCCTCCAAGACCCCACTAACTGTGTGGCCTCATCCTTTTTATATTTTTTTTATTTAATTTTTTTATTTAAAATTAAATAAAAATAAAATTAATTAATGAGTGTGTGTATGTGTTTTAACAATAATATATTTGCACACAAAAAAGTATCATGATCAGTTTTTTGGCTGTGTCGGCTGTGTCTGATGATGACAATGAGTCAGGTTACCGCGGAAACTGTTGATCGCGGCAAGAAAAAAAAAGAGAATTGTATTCATTAACTAAATAAATTTACATTCTAAACAATATTAAATATTAGATCAAACTGCCTCAAAATCAACCTTTAGACATTGCACGCAATTATCTTGTGAAAGAGGAAAAAAGGCCATTCATAGTTACAAACGGGTGTTTAGGAAAGTACTGTGTTTTGTTTTTTCCTATTTAGTGTTTTGGGAGAGAATTAAATCAAAGGAGCCTTTTTAATTTGATCTAATCCTACTAAATAATGTGGGCTCAATGAAACTTTGAGTTCACCTTTGCTTATTAAAAGTTGATTAGGCTTGTCTGCATATGGGTCTGTCAGAAACAAGCTGAACATGCAACACTATAACCACTCAAAAAAGTGAGTCAGGTACCTTTGGGCAAGGCCGGATTTACCAACGGGCCGATTAGGCCGGTGGCCGGGGGCCTCCGACCTGTAGGCGGCCTCCAAGACCCCACTAACTGTGTGGCCTCATCCTTTTTTTTTTATATATTATTATTTTTTATTTAAAATTAAATTAAAATAAAATTAATTAATGAGTGTGTGTATGTGTGTTTACAATCATATATTTGCACACAAAAAAGTATCATGATCAGTTTTTTGGCTGTGTCGGCTGTGTCTGATGATGACAATGAGTCAGGTTACCGTGGAAACTGTTGATCGCGGCAAGACCGGCGGTAGAAGATAGTGTGAAAAAAAGAGAATTGAGGACATCGAAAAAACAAACAACATGGATAAACCATAAGCCACAAAATGGAAAGCTAAAAGGGAGAAGGATAGTAGAGAGGATTTAATTAGGAGAAATATTCCAACCATCTCTACTTTTTTCAAAAGTCGGCTTCACGCAAATAAAGAGCCTGGCGGCGCCTGCGGTGATGCTAGCGAAGAGCAGTTTAGCACAACATCCAGCCTTGCTATTTCAGATGAACCTGAGCACCAGCACCAGCATGACAAGACAGAGAACCACAGCCTGGCTGGAGTGACAGACACCTGTTCAAGTGCCCCCCCCCCCTCCACTGATTAACCCTCTGGGGTCGACGGACGTGCCGGCACCTCCTGCTGGATTTTTCCGTCATTACAGCAGAAACAATAAAAAATTATCCGTCATTTTGGGGCATACAGATAAGTGTAAGACATCATTAGAGACTATAAAGGGTCTACTTTTATTTGTGTACACTCACTATAACAACAAAATCTTGTGCTTTTGTAAAATAAAGAAAATAATAAGTTTGAGCTATCAGACATCTCTGTCTCCACGAGCATATTTCAGAAACACGTCACAAAAATGAAATGAAACTCCGCGAATACTTATCACACAAACATGAAACATATGTCATTGTTTTATAGATATGTATAGATCTCATTTGCTGTCTAGTCAAGTGGTTTTTATTGTCTTTTCAACCATATACAGTTAGTACAGTACACAGCGAAACGAGACAACGTTCCTCCAGGACCATGGTGCTACATAAAAACAACATAGGACAAACACAGAACCACATGAGACTACACAGACTAAATAACATACCTATATAAAGTGCACGTGCAAACGTGCAAAAAGTACGGGACAGTACAAGTAATTTCTAACAATGAACAGGACAATAGACACAGTGAGAGACAGTGCAGCGCCGACCAGTACACAGTAGTGCAAAAAGATGACAGTTTCTAAAAATGTAAACATAACATACTATGAGATAGTGTTCTATGCACATAGCAGTTATTGAGGTAGCAGCCAGTTATAAAGTGATAGTAATTAAAGTGCAACTCAGGACACATGTTTGTGTGTCAGTCCAGTCTCTGAGTATTGAGGAGTCTGATGGCTTGTGGGAAGAAGCTGTTACACAGTCTGGCCGTGAGGGCCTGAATGCTTCGGTACCTCTTGCCAGACGGCAGGAGGGTAAAGAGTTTGTGTGAGGGGTGTGTGAGGTCGTCCACAATGCTGGTTGCTTTGCGGATACAGTGTTTTTTGCAAATGTCACAGTTAACATCACAAGAAATGGAGTTGGAGAAAGTGGTTTTGTTTTAAACTAAAGAAAAACCCACAGCTTCCTTTTACTGTTTCTAAAAATTAAGATGCTGTGTGAGTTTGGGCCACGAGTTCTGGGAGGGGGAGGGGGGCCTCCAAGATTTTGTGCCCAGGGGCCTCTGCTTTCTAAATCCATGCCTGCCTTTGGGACAATGCAGAAAAGGAATGAGAAAAGAGGAATATACATAAAATTTAAGAGGAACCATTATTATGCAATATTTCATGTTCAAATATTTTCAAAATTTTGTTTTCTACTTTTTAACTTTGAACAGCTGCATTTAGCCACAAGCAAACAATTCCAGAGTTTTTGTTTCTACTTTCTTCTGAAATTAAAGAGGGAAATGCTTAATGTTTATAATAGGCATTAGAACATGAAATCAAGAGAAGACTGCTTTGTCACCACATTGCATCTGACTGCTTGTAATCTCAAAAAGCTTTGCTTGTGTGGTCCAGCTTCAAGGGGTTCGGGTCCTTACACACATAATCAGCAGGCAGATGTAGGCGGATTGATTATTTACCAAGCTCTCGATTCTCTAAATAATGGATCAAATAACACTGAACTTTGGCATTCAAACAAAGAATCTGCCTCACTCCCCCATGAGTAAATATTTAGCCTAATATATCAAAACGTCCCACTCATGATTGGGGACAAAGACATAGTATGCGCAATTTGCAATCAAATAGAGCTCAAATAGAGCATATTAGTGACTATTTGTGTAATTTACCCTTTTTAATCAAATGAGTGCTTTTTTGTGAGTTGTTTACTGAAAAACAGAGAAAAATACACACTGAGAGAGATGAAAACACCCATCAATAAACAGATTCTGAGAAGTTTCTAACTGTGTTTAATCACTTACATTAGTACATGTTAAACACTTTAAATTAGGTCAAGGAAGGGAGGAGTTACACCTGAATATGTGGGAACTCTTTTGGGGTCAAAACCTCAGATTTATGTGAGTCAGTTTTAAGTGAGAATTGGTTATACTGCATTTTCCAATAGTTTTGTGAAGTGTCATATTAAATGTGTTACTCATGTTACACTTAATGGGAGAAAAAACAGTGTTGCTGAAGCATGCGGGCTCACCTTAATGGTGGTAAACAAGTCTTTTTATTAACCACAGCTATAATTTTCTAATAAAATGAAGTGATATATTTCTGTGGAACAGCTGAAATATTATAGGGACAAATCATCAGTCATCATTTACTCACCCTTATGTTGTCCCAAACCGAATTACTTTCTTTCCTCCATGGAACACAAAAGATGTTGGGGAGAATGTTAACCCCAGGCACCTTCTACTTTCATTGCATCTTTCTGTTATTCAATTCAAGTAAATAGTATTAGTGACTGAAGCTGTCCTTTTGCCTAAAATCTCCTTATTCTGTTCTATGGAAAAAAAGTTTGTCATATGGGTTTAGAACAACATACTGTAAGTGAGAAAATGATCACATACTTTTCATTTTAGGTGAACTATCCCTTTAAATCTAAACATAAAATCAGTTCTCAGCAAACAGTAAAGTAATATTCTGGATTCAATAAAAGTTCAGCTCAATAAACAGCATTTGTGGCATAATGTTGATTACCACAAATAATTATTTTAACTCGTTCCTCCTTTTAAAATGTTTTTTTTAAATCTAACTAACAATGAAAGTGATTGGGGCCAATTTTTTGGAGGGGTTAAATGCAGAAATGTAAAGCTTATAATTTTATAAAAGCACTTAACATTCATTCTTCTGTTAAAAATCATGTATTATTTCAGATGTGCATGTAAGGATAGTGTCTGTAGTTACAGACAGGCACTAAAAGCTGCCAGGTCAGCATATTTTAGTAAACTCATAGAAAATAACCACAACAATCCTAAATGTTTATTCAGTACTGTGGCTAGATTAGTTACGAATAAAGCCTCAACAGAACCAGATATTACATCGCAGCACAAGAGTAATGACTTCATGAAGAAATAGTGTCAATCCTTCTCTGTCATAGATCATGAAGAGCTAACAAAACTTATCGAAACATCAAAAGCCACAACATGTTTGTTAGATCCTATACCAACTAAGCTCTTAAAAGAGGTATCTCCTGTAATTTCAGAACCACGTCTTAATATTATTAACTCCTCGCTATGCTTAGGACATGTCCCAAGAAACTTTAAAATGGCAGTTAACAAACCGCTTATTAAGAAGCCACAACTTGATCTGGAGAACTGGCTAATTATAGACCGATTTCAAATCTCCCATTTATGTCAAAAATACTAGAAAAGGTAGTATCCTTCCAAATATGTTAATTTCTACAGAGAAGTTGTATATATGAAGAATTTCAGTTAGGATTTAGGCCTCATCACTGTACAGAGACTGCACTTATCAGAGTTAGAAATGACTTGCTCTTATCATCTGATAGCGGCTGCATTTTTTTTCAAGTGCTTTTAGATCTTAGTGCTGCATTCGACACGATAGATCACAACATTCTCTTGAATAGGCTACATAATTATGTTGGCATTTGTGGAGTTGCATTAACAAGGTTTATGTCATATCTGGCAAACTGCTACCACTTTGCTATGTAAATGAGGAATTGTCAAACCAAACAAAAGTAAAATATGGAGTGCTACAGGGATCAGTTTTAGGGCCTCTGCTTTTCTCCTTGTATATGCTTCCCCTGGGAGATATTATCAGGAATCGTGGAATAAGTTTCCACTGCTATGCCGACGATACACAACTTTATATTTCTTCAGAACCTGATGAGATTTCACAATTCTTGAAATTAGCGTGTATAGTGTAGAGTGTATCAATGAAATAAAAGATTGGATGGCCAGAAATTTCCTTCTACTCAATTCTGACAAAACAGAGGTACTAATTATTGGACCAAAAAACTCTAAAAAATAAGCCACTACAATATAATTTGACTCTCGATGGATGTACTGTTACATCATCTTCAACATTGAATAACTTAGGTGTTACATTTGATACCAATCTGTCCTTTGAAAATCAAATTACTAATGTTTGTAGAACAGCATTTTTCCAACTAAGAAATATTGCTAAATTAAGGCACATGCTCTCTGTTGCTGATGCCGAAAAACTAATTCATGCATTCATGACCTCAAGACTAGATTATTGTAATGCATTACTGGGAGGATGTCCAGGAATTTCAATAAATAAACTTCAATTGGTTCAAAATGCAGCATCCAGAGTGCTGATGAGAACCGTGATCATATTAGCCCCATTTTATCATCGTTACATTGGCTACCTGTTAAATTCCATATACATTTTTAAATTCTGTTAACTACGTAAAAAGCTTTGAATGGTCTAGCTCCGCAGTACTTAAGTGACCTTCTACCATGCTATATTCCATCACGTTTATTACGATCGCAAAATTCTGGCCTGTTAATAATTCCTAGAAAAGGAGGTAGTTTTCATATTTGGCTCCTAAACTATCGAATAATCTCCCTAACACTGTTCGAGATGCAGACACACTCTCTCAGTTTAAGTCTAGACTAAAGACTCATCTATTTAGCCAGGCATACACACAATTAGGCTGCTTTAGTTTAGTCTGCCAGAACCAGAAACACTGATCATGATTTATAACTCTGTAATAAACTGAATGGCATCTATGCTTATATTATTTTATTTGTTTCCCTGTCTCAACCTCAGGACTCCTATACTGAGGTCACCAGAACCGGCTGGATCCAGCGCCATTCCTGCTTCGTGTTGGACTCCACTACTACGTGTCGCTGAATGATGATGACTAAATGCAGCCGGTGCCAACCAAACATCACTTCAGTCTATTATGATGGACCTCAGAGGATGAACTGATGCCAACTCCAACCATAAGACATGGACACATAATGACTTCATATGTCATTGTCTGAACCTTGGATTTAGGATGGACCACATCGAACCTCACCGAAATTACCGGGCAGGTTGAACATCCCTGATCTCTGCCTGCATCATCTCGGTCTATTGATGGACTACGATCTTGAAATGGGATGCATAGACTAACAATTGCCAACAAAAGCCTTCATCAGCCAATTAACAAGGACAACTGCATCTATGTGAACTTCTGCAGTTAATCAAGGATGGACTTCAAAGACTGTGGTCATTAATCTTACATTTCAAACTAAATCGATGTTTAAACACTGACCCTTAACACTTACTTAGTCTAATAATTTTAAACCATGACTTGAACTATACATAAGTAATATTTATATAATATTCATGATGTTAGCCAGAGGGGAACTGGCCCCCACAGTGAGTCTGGTTTTTCCAAAGGTTATTTTTCTCCATTAATCAACATCTTATGGAGTTTTGTGTTCCTTGCCAAAGTCGCCTTCAGCTTGATCACTGGGGTTATTAAAACAATCATTACTTAATTACTTATTTTTAAACACGATTAACAATTGTATTTTATCTAATTACACAATGACGATTCATCGACATTATAGACATTCATTTTATCATCTGTTAATGTCTGATCTTCTGTAAAGCTGCTTTGAAACGATGTGTGGTGTAAAAGGTGCTATACAAATTAAATTGACTTGACTTAAATTGACATTTTTACATTCGTTTTAGGGTTTAAGGGTTTGTTGACATTACATTGTGATGGCAACAAAGTTGTAAAATTGGTTAGAACTTTGCACAGAAAAGGTTAGTAAGTGATTTTATCACAGTAAAATCATGTTAACACACATATTGTTTACATCTTGTGGCTATACTTTTGAAACAGTGAGTATTTCAAGTTTGGTGAGATCTCACAAGCTGTGGAATTGAGAGGCAGTCTCACATGTCCTGTTGTAGCACCAACATGTCTTTGCGTATTGGCATATTTCAGCATTTAAGATGGGGATAAGGGTGAAAATCCTACCCATCCCCTCTAAAGACCGTTTGTTTACATCAGCACAATAGCTGAAAAATGTCAAACAACAGCTGCGGGTCACACATGTCATTGCTCTTATAGAGTCACTTCTTAGGCAACTAACACTGAAAATGCAGCAGCACCAAGAGGGACAGCCACAGGGTCAAAGGCGTTGAGATGAAAAGAGCAGCAGTGGTCTCAAATTTCCATGAAAAGTGACTGTGGCAAAAAAGAAAGAGATTCATGCCACTTCGTCAAAGCAATTACACCACTACTAAACTATTTACGCCACTAATTGGTCTGAAGCTTCAAGACCACCAACTATTTTAGCTTGCCTGAAACCAAATGCAAAGCATTGATATGTGGGGGAAGATTTTTGTTGTTTCAAGTACAACAAAACAGTGAATAAATTGCTGTTTCCAATTTTCATATATCCTAGTAAATCGTGCCAAATCTCTTTCAACATTAATCTACCCCACATGCCTTTATTGAAAAGGATATTACATTATCTCATAGATTATTGAATACAAATTAGAATTACACATTAAATTCTCAGTTTTTCCAAGAATAGCACTTCTTCCAAAATCTGTACTGCTTAATGAACCAACGAACAAATCTTTTTAAATGTTGATTTATTGTAATATTCAATAATTTGAAGTGTTTTGAATGTTTTTTGAGATCTGAATTTTCCTTTTAAGAGACAATAAAAATGAAACTCTTGTGCACTCATTAAAACATGAACTCAAAATCATATAAATGAAAAAAAGACACTGTAATACTTTACATATACAGTGTACACTTAAGACTTACACTCTTAATAATTCAAACTGAACCCTCAAAAATCTAAATAAATTAATGAAAATGCACACCATTGATATAAAACTTAACATAGTAAAAACATTGTTTAAAATAAAATAAACATAATGGAGGAACTCTAGATTTTCCAGAGAAATTTCTCATTTTTCTTCCAGAGTTGAGAGCCTTTAGTTTTCTCATTATTCCTAGACATAGCAGAGACATTAACACTCTTACAGATCTTCTCCACCTCAGACAGATCTGTGAGTTTATTAATGCTCTCCTCATTTCCTTCATTCAAAATATCCCAAAAGTCCTTTCCTCTACTCTTTGCTCTCTCTGTGCATGTGGATGTTGTTGCTTCTCTCGGCTGCCCTACACTCTTCTTCTTTGATTTGAACAAGTCATTCAGAATGGATGTATCACCAATAAGGTCACTGATAAGGGAATTGTTGTTCTTGGTTGAGCTTGATGGTCCGCAACGCATTTTTGAGAAAGGAGATGACCCTGAAGGGTATTCCTGGTCCTCAAAAGGTTGTCTGACTGGTGAGGAACTCCCATTGTTGATTTTACTTTCTCCTGTTGGTGCACGGCTCCTCTGAGGAAGATGACCAGAACTCGTTGGCTGGAAAAAAGAGACTCCATTTATGTTCTGGTCTGAGTCACTTGTGGAGGACAAGGTCTTAATTGTGTTGTTTGTGAGGTCTCTACTGCAATGATGGTGAACCTCAGGGATTTCTCTACCACAGATTCTCTTTTTCTTTAATGTTCTTTTCTGATCCTTAACTTTAGGGGTTGGTATCTCAACCTGGAGTTTCAGAGACGAGCTTGGGTGGGCTCTT
Organism: Xyrauchen texanus; assembly: GCF_025860055.1. NCBI lineage: Eukaryota > Metazoa > Chordata > Actinopteri > Cypriniformes > Catostomidae > Xyrauchen > Xyrauchen texanus. The sequence continues at coordinate 20,698,149 of NC_068302.1, read as the reverse complement.
TTTGAAGTACGTCTTTGTCTGGCTGGACCGGACTTAGCGGGTGCCGATGATGTGGGTTGCTTTGGCTCAGCGTTGGGTTTAGAAAAGGTCTTTTTGATGATGTCCTTGATTTCAGGGCTCTTCTGGCCATAGAAGCAACATAATCGGTTAAGTCTCTGCTCAGAATCACTCTTCAGAATCTCTTCTGCGAAGTCCTTTGAACAGCTCCCAAAGAACCGAGCCATCTTCTCCAGCTGCTGCCTGCAAGAGCCAATAAATATCTTCTGAGTTTTACATTTTACAGAACATAGTGGTACAAATAACTACAAAAAATTGTTCAAGTTTACAAATGTTTGTTTGTTTGTTATTCCATGTCAACAGCATGTTAATCTCATCAACAAATCACTGCTGAAAACATTCGTTGATGAAGGGTTTTTTGACTGTCAACGATAAAGATGAAAAAGACCAATCATGAAAATAGTAAGTTTTTATTAAAGCACACTGTTGATGAAAATATGACTAGATTCAAATGATACTGTAAGATATTAACAGTGTAATATATAAAAAGAAACATTTATAGAATCTGTATATAGAAAATATTAGATATAGATTCTTCTAACCCATTAATAATTGGGGATTTCTCTGCTTGAGTTGCGTGAGTTGAACACAGGAAAAATAAACCTCTTCAAAACAGGGTAAATACCTCATTCAAACGCATCCTATTTATACATGATAATAACCATTATAGTAGCCTATATCCAAAACATATATGTAATATTACAACTTACATCTGCACAGTGAAGCGAATGAACGTGAACTAAATGACACGCTAGTTAGAATGTGTAATTTGCTTTGTGAATACACTGTTTCCATATGTAAATGTAACATCTTTTCATGGAAAATTAAGAGTGCATGAAGCATGAAGAATTCAGAGTGCAGTAGGCTAACTTCTAAAAAGTAGCTAATACTTCATATTATTTTAGGAGCTCAGATTTTTTCACAACAAAGACAGTAGACTATGTTTAGTTTTATGTTTGATACATTTTTTAATTAGAAAATGTTTAAAAAATGTTTCCCTAAAAGTTTGAATATTTGATTAAAGTTTGGTCTGTTACAGTTTGACCCATTTAAACACATCGATGACTAAAATTTAATAAAACAAATGAATATGAGATGATGATATATTGACAAATTTTAAAGGAACTTTTCGTCAAAAAAATAAAACTATGACTAAAACAAAAAACTGAAAAAATGTACAAGGTTAATAAAATCTATAGTAATTACAATATTTTTTTATAAAAATAAAAAAAACTGAATCTGATCGGATTTTATCTGGTTTATAAATAATAAACTTCTGCGGTCCATAATCTGTGGTTCATAAATTATTATGCTAGTATACATATAAACTTACAGACACTCACTGAGACTATTGTACTCTTCTAAGAGACATTTTTATACTCCATGCATTGCAAAATAGAGGCAAGGAGTTTATGGCAGTCTGTATATTATCTCATAAGACCACAACCCATAAGTTACAACATAATGAGAACCAGAAGCTTCACTTAATATTGAAAGCTATGAAACACGTGACATGAAACAACCATATGCACTCTTGATTTGAATTCAACGAGAAATTCCCAAATTACACGAATAAGAAGCCCCATTTGAAAACATAAATGAACACAGAAAATTCAGTGTTCAAGGAAAACCATTTAGTAGCTTGAAACTGAAATACCTCAAAAGTTGCTTGTGGTGTAACTTCTAACAGAGGTTGCCACCCTTTGTGGTTCCAAAGGGAAAAACTACAGTATGTACTAAGCAAGACCCTCAAGAAAGTGTCTGTGTGGAGCTGAATTATGTTGCTGCAAGTTCATCGAGGGAAAGGGAATATAAACTTGTGTGTATGTGTGTGTGTGTGTGTGTGTGTGTGTGTGTGTGTGTGTGTGCTTTCACCATAAAATGAGCAAACAGTAAAATCTGGGATATTGCACTGAGAAGAAAAGTAGTATAAAGAGGGTATTTTGATCTTGACTTTGGCCAGGCTTGGGAAATGGGTGGGTGAGAGGGCTCAGGGGTGGTCTCCCCTCTTCCCTCACTCTTGCAACCCCAGGGGCCAGGCGGGGGCAGTCCACCATAGCTGTGGGTAGAACTGGCACAAGGCCCTTCGCTACCAGGAATTTCATCTCACTGACTTGCTCACTTCTGCTTAATTGACACAAATTTTTGCTATAATGTAGAGATGATGGTGATTCAGATTCTCATGAGGGGAGAAAAGTAGAACAAACAGTATGAAAAAAATATCCACTAAGTTTTCTGCAGTGCAATAATTTTTTACCTGCGGATGCTACTGGGTGTCTCGCCTACAATGAAAGTCACATTGTTCTGGCGGTAAGAGGTTTTGATGAAGTGCGTGACCGGATGCTCCATGTGGGGTCTGTCATATGCCAGTGGTGTCTGACCTCCATGGCTGTGATCTGCGAGCATAGGCTCAGATAACTGGGAGGGAGTCTATAACACAAACACATACACAGTCCTAGCATAAGATTCAGCATTGTTAATCATCGTTCTTTTGAACATGAATAATTGATACTATTATTATACCAAACTAGATGTTCACTTTTTGGAGGGAAAATGTGAGTGGTGCTTGGCTGCGTAAAACTTGCAGATACAATGCTAGGATGTTGTAGGTGGTTGCCAAATTTCTTCTATGAGTTTGCAAATGTGTCCGCAGTAGTTTTTACTGCCTTGCTATGTCGTTTCTAGGATGTTCTGGGTGACTGCTCACTGGCACAAGTAAAAAGAGCTCAACCTCAAGTCTCTGAATAACCTGGCCCCTTGATGTGTAATGCAAGTCTATGGGATTTATTCACATTTATGCATAGGCCGTAGGCTAAAATCAATAATGTATGTCCCTTGATAACGATAAACGATGATAATGATAACGAATGTTACAGAATTTCCTTGAAAACTATGTAAGTGGCAAGCCAGAATATTGAACAGCTCTCGAAGACATAGCTTGGCTATTTCGCCGGTCACAAAGTTGTTGGCAATGTGCGTACATTCATAGAAAACTATTGTTTCAAATATTAAGACGCGGTTATATCATCCAACTGATTCGTCCGGTGCGCGACTCACTTAAACCTAGATATGAGCAACAGTAATAGTGATACTTGCCTTAGCAAGTACCAATAATTTTTTTAAACTGACTTAAAACATACATTGTGCAATAAATAATAACGAATGTAGAAACCTCTGATAAATCCAAAAGCTGGTTTGCTGGAAGCTGTGAGTGCATGTTGAGTTCAAACACATCTCTTATGGCAGCACGGCTCAGGCAGTCTTCTGCTCTGCTTGATCCCACTACCTTCTGATTAGAGTGGGTGTAGCTCACATGCTGAAGTTCACCTGTCATAGAAGTCAAAACATTTTGAATGATATTGCAAGAACACAGAAACATTCTTAAGACCAAGAAATTTATTTTGATCACTACACTGTAAAAATCACACTTTCCTTGAAATTTTGACATATAAGAGCTCATTCTACTATAAAAAAAAAAAACACACTGTAAATTTCAGAACTCAAAACTTAATCCCCAGTGCAATAAAAGCATTTATTTCAATCAAGCTGCAAAAAGCCTCGTTCTCAACTTCTACAACATTCCTTCGTCACTAGGGGGCTCATTAATTCTTGACCGCCTCTGCAGCAACAACATCAACTACTACTTTAAATCATTGAACCCTTGGCCCCACCCACTGGATGAGAGGGAGAGCAGGACAAACAGGCCTAGTGTGGGCCTAACTATTCCTGAACACCAAAGGGGAAACATATGACAAATTTTTGTATATAAACATGCACTACACAGATGTCTTTGACCATTGTCATGCATCTCACACTGCTTTTAAAAGATGCGGTGTGAAGTTACAATTCTGAAAAGGAGACCCCATTCTGTTTCATTCAGCTCCTCTGGGTCTTGCTGTGTTGAGCACAAACCCATCCTCGACATGTTCTTGCACCCCACTGTGCTATTTTTAATTGTATGTAAACATGCACTAGATGGACATCTTTCGCCATTTTTTATGGGTTTCTGGGGATGTGCACATCAGTGCAGGATGATACTGTATGTGTGTGCGTCTTTGTTTCATTGAGTATTGCAAATTGATAGTTTGGCTGAACAAGATATTAGTAGTTTTCCCCAACAATAAGTTTTGCCTTTAGTGAACAAACAAATTCAAATTGACTAAAACCAATGTTATTGAGGCAAATTCATACTCAAAAATCATACTGCATCATGTTGCCTTGCTTCTTTTACTGTGCTCAACAATTCTTTGTTTCACAGTGAATAAAAACAAGCCCAAACATTTCAAAATTTCCACACCCTCAATAAGTAAATGGATATTAAATTCTATACCTAATAATGAGTCTATGGTTCCAGTGTGTCTTTCTCTGGATTGGGTCTTGTCAGATCCAGGTTTTATCAGTGTATTTCGGTTCTTTAAGCCTGTAAACCTAACAGATCTTTGGGCAGTGTTATCCCTCCCAGAGGGCAGTTTGAGGGCTGGTTTATTCTCCTGTGGAAAAGGACCCTTCACAAGTTTTACTCTTTCCTGGGGCACTTCATCTTCAGAAGAAGAAAAACTTTCAATATCATCTTCAGACCTTTTTTCTGCAAACTTGTGAAAATTATTCTTGCCACCATTTATCCAGTCATTGCCACCATGTTCATGAGCTCTTTGTGGAAGAACCTCAAGTTCTGCAGACTCTTCCATATGTGTTTGTTTAACTAGATTCACAGTGAGATCTGATTTTGTCTGTGCTCTGCATCCATGAGGTTTACAGGCAGAGTCTCCTTCCTTCTTCTCCTGTAATTTACTGGCCAGATCCCAGCCTGTCTTAGATCTTTCTCCCTTAATCTTGGTGGGCTTTTCCCAGTTCTCCTCATCCTGACTCTGGTTACTTGAATCTTCTTCACTGCTGTCTGTTCCCTGCTGTATTCTCTGAGCTATATGTTTCTGGAGCAGAGTGAAAAGGCTTGAATTTCCAATACAGGATGCACCAGGTTCCATTTCCTCTGCTGTGTGTGGTTCTGAGGTCCGCGGCCTAGAGCAGCAGGGATCTTCATCCTCACTAGCACTACTGAAATCCAAAACTCCAGCAGGTTTGAATCCAGTGACTGCTGACCCACCTGCTCGCTCAGTAAAACCATCTGCTGACAGTGGATCCTGTGGTAAACCAAGATGGATTAGTTGTCTACCTCCATTTTATGAACCATCAACACTGTGCAGCATATTCATATAAGGTGCCATCAAGCTCTAAAATAAAAAAAAGAAACATAAATGTAGTCCATACAACTAGTGTTGCTTTATATGTGAATAACGACTTCAATCTCTGTTTATCATAAAGCTATCTTATATCTTCAGAAGACTTGGAATATAGCATACAATATGGACCTCTTTTATTAGTTATATGGTGCATTTCTTTTTTTTTTTTTTTTGGTAATTTTGGATCTTGACAGTACCATTTTCCATTCACTTTCATTATATGGAAAAGAGTGGCCAGGATTTTCTTCAAAATATCCTCTTTTTGTCTTCTACAGGAAAAAGGAAGTCACAGGTTTTTAAATGAGATACATGGAGACACCAATGATACCAGAATTCTAATTTTGGATGAAATATTTCTGTAAACAGAGCCATTTAAACAGTAAATAATTTAAACAAAAAATAATTAGCTTTTAATTTGAAGACTATATTTCAATACCAAAATCCAATTAAAAATGATGTCCAGCAGACATCAAAATATTGAATTTAACAGGCTGCTACACTGCAGTCTGTGCCCATCACAGAAAACATACAGTATGTGTGAGATTCCTTCCAGAGGAACAATTAGATAAGGCCTCTGCTGAGTAAATAAATGTGGTATAGATAGTACGTTTCTGTGTGGTCTTCAACATTGGGCTTGAGAGGGGGTTGATTATGACCATGTGTTCGCAGTCATACCGTGGGAAAAGATGATTATGGAAAAGAAGAGGGGTGGGAAAGAGAACATTTCAGAATCGGGTCTGAGAAAGGGTGAATACTCACTGGCTCATGCATCCTCTCGTCCACAGCTTGTGTTTTGGCCGTCATGTTACCCATCTCCACTTGGCCCTCCCTCTATGTGCCAAACACATGATTCCCATCATGTCAATGAGAAGGAATTAATTTAATATAAACAGCCATTAAAAGCATGTCATTAGGGACATGTAAGGTCTGCTAGGATTTTAAAGACAGTAGACCCCTTTAGGTATCATCTGTATGCTTGTCAGAACCACAGAATTACAAATCCAAATAATTTCAATTTCAGTAATGAATCTAGCATGAAATCATTCTATTTGGATAGTATTGCTAGTAGTCCAGCAATGTGTGCAAAAACTCCACATTGATATACAAGAGAAAACTTTTAAGTCAAACCGCTCCAAACCTACAGATGTTTACTAAAACATTGTAATACTAGATAATGACAACTGACATGAAAAAGAGTAATGACAGAAAGCAGGATATGGAGGAATGGAATACTGAGTTTGAGAGTTAAATTTTCCTTCTGACCTCCAGGATGCGGTGGGTTAGGCAGGTGCCATCGGTTTGCAGGCGAAAAAGGTTGTGGATGCCAAACAGCTCCCCTGCCTGGCCGTCAGTACCCTGAACAGCCTCAAAATACCGTCGTGCATTCTCTCGGCCTATAACTGACGACTGAAGTTGCTGTACAAAACAATTAAAGGTAAAACAAATAGGTCTCAATAGATCTTCAAGTGTATCAGCCTATTAATACACATTTAAATGTAAGGATAATGAAGCTAAATTATGTGGTAAAAAGTATGTGGATCCTACTACAAGAACATCAAATATCTTGTTAATTACATTGTTATAAATGTGTATTACATATTTATTTACACAAAACTACAAATAAACTTGAATGTGTCAATTGTATAGGCACATTATATAAACTCATACACTTTTGCTGAAAGGAACTGCATTAATAGCTAGTTAATTACATTGTTATAAGTATGTATTTCATGTTTAAACGTATACAAAAGCAAAAAACTGTTAAAGTGTCAACTTTACATAAACTTTTTCAGAAAAGAACTGCAAAATGTACCTGTTTGTAAATCTGGCGAAGGTATATAATCTCCTCTACTGTTCCCAGAGAGATGAGTCTAAATACTGTCACATCCCTGCATTGGCCTATACGATATGCCCTGTGAATGAAAAAAATCAAGGTTATAAAAAACTAACAATGAAGCAAGTATATAGATGCCTTAATGGAAGCATGATCAATTCCCTAAAACATGCAATTTTGAGAATATTTGTCAATATTCAATATTCAGCATTCCATCTCTTTGTGAGCCCAACCATGCTGTTTTAAATCCTTTAGTAAATATATTTCCTCCCTCAATTATGTAGGCTCACCTGTCAATAGCCTGAAGGTCATTGGCAGGGTTCCATGTTGGATCAAATAACACAACCACATTCGCTCCGATGAAGTTGAGACCAAGACCACCAGCCCTACGGATTAAACCACCATGAAGAGCAAAGTCAGTCACTTTACTTTAACAAATCAGACTTTTATGTTGTCATAAATGTACGTAGACATGGTAAATCAAAACTATAATGAAACAACTTTTTTTGAGCCCTACTTACAGGGTAGACACCAGACACAGGTTTATGTCCAGAGAGCTGTTGAACTCTTTGACTATCTTAACTCTGTCCTTAGACTTGGTGTTACCATCCAGTCTGCGAAACTCCAGACCCTCTGCCATACAATAGCTCTCCAGAATATCTAGCAGCTGTGAAAAGAATATACAGTATAGAAAGATATGTCTATCTATTTTAATAATAAAAAGAATATTAAAACAAGATATAAAAGACTATTAAGATTTTACAAATCTGCATGAATGTTTTCAGTCAGTATGAACTACCACGTTAACTTGGCATGCTATAAAATACATAAGCTTGCATTACCACCTCACCTTGGTGGAGAGGGAGAAAAGTAGAACTTTATCTTTCTTTATGATAAAGTGATTTAGAAGCTTTTGCAGAACCTGAAAGAGAAACAAAAACAGAACATGCCTCACAAAATTATGTTTAAAATAGAAACAATCTTGCATATCATAACAAGTGGTAAGCCAAATGTGTTCATTTGAATCTGATAGAGAAAATGTGAAAATAAAGTGACAAAAAAAATAATAAATAAATAAATTTTTTAATAGCCTCTTTGATTTCAACTTCAGTAGTAAAGATGGCATTATAGTTCATAAGATTGCTTCATTTCCGTGGATCCTTTCAAACTGTCAGTTTGAATGAAATGATTCAAAACTCGGATTCAACAATTTACATTTACATTTATTCATTTAGCAGATGGCTTTATCCAAATGAGGAAGGATATAACATAAACGATTCATCTTAAGGGGGCAGTAATACGAAAAGTGCTACAAAGTTTCAATTGCATTAGAAAAGTATTAGCCAAGATTAAAGTGCAACAATATATATTTTTTTCTGTATACATGTTCAAGTGCTCATGAAAAAGTGGTGTCTTTAAACATTTTTCGAAGATAGAGAGGCAGTCTGCTTCACGGACTGAGTAGGTCGTTCCACCTTTGAGGTACAATGTAGCCAAAAAAGTGATTTGGTGCCTTCTGGACCCTGTTACCATCTGATATTAAAATGCGTTTCCGATAACAACTGCTGCACTAAAACAAGAGTTTAAACTTTGCCGGTTATGAGCGGCTTTAAAAGGAAATAACCATCCGATCAGAAAATTGTACATACACAATCGGATACATAGACAATCAAGAGCTTCACGGATCTTCTTTAGTGTGTCTGATATCAAAATAGACGACAAGCATGAAGACCTGAAGCTCCTTTAATCCAGTTAATCCAATAAAATAATGGATAATTCTGCTTGACATGTTGCGTTTGTGCTTACATTTATGCATTTGGCAGGCGCTTTTATTCAAAGCGACTTACAGTGCACTTATTACAGGGACAATCCCCCCCAGAGCAATATGGAGTTAAGTGCCTTGCTCAAGGACACAATGGTGGTGTCTGTGGGGATCGAACCAGCGACCTTCTGATTAACAGTGCACTGTCGTTTGTTGTGTTTTAATACCATGTATTAACACACTGACAAAGTGGTTGATGTATGTCGTCATGAAACAGAGACCCTCCGAAATCTGAACACAAGTAGTCACAGGAGATGCATTTAAGTGACCAGGTGTAAACAGCCATGTGTCTAACATGACCAGATGTGATTCGATCACCCGAGACGAATCATAATACCAGGTGGAAACGGGCCTTTATGTTGGTTCCACAAGGTGAGTTTCAAAGCCTTAAACTTGATACGTGCAAAAACCGGCAGCCAGTGTAGAGAGACAAGGAGGGGTGTAGCATGTGCTCTCTTTTGTTGGTTAAAGACCAGCCGTGCTGCTGCATTCTGGAACATTTGCAGAGGCCTAATTGTACATACTGGTTAGACGGCTAAAAGAGCATTACAGTAGTCCAGTCTAGATTGACAAGTGGCTAAACCATGTATTAACACACTGACAAAGTGGTTGATGTATGTCATCATGAAACAGAAGGCTTGAAGAATGCTATGTGGCATGATCAGAATTTTTCTGTGGCAAATTTCATAATGTTTAAGTGTGGCATTTATTAATATGTTTAACAGTACATGTTGTATTATCATATTGGTGTACATCAGTAAAATAAATATTAAATATCAGTCTTTCTTTTGTTCATTTTGTGGAAAACATTGTGGGAAGCATCATGCCTTGATTATTTTTAACTAGAATTTTACTGAATTTTACTTTGCTTTAAATATTTTAAATCTAATTGGCTAAAGAGGCTTTTTAGTTTAAATAATGCGTCCTCATTTTTTTCTTCTTTTTAAATCAACTTTTAAAGCCATTTCTGAGCAAATATATACAGTACATTTGCATTACATCAAAAGGCAGAATACATTTTATTTTAGGTATATAGCCCAGCATCAGAGATAAACAGAGCAGGCAGTGTCTTTTCTTTCTTTGCTGAGGTTTCAGAAACCAGCTTCCATTCTTGTGAGAGCGCCAGTAACTCAGCATCTGCCAATAACAGCACCGTCAAGATGCTCCAGCTAACGGGAGGGTTGAAAACCTTTGAAAGGAAGGCTTGAAGAAATCTTAAATACTGTCCTTGTTACTTCCAAAGGAAGTGTATCCACAGTTTTCAGGGCAAGACAGCTCAGGGCCAGTGCTGGCCACAGGAGGGTAATTCATCCATATTGCCAGGGAAAAATACGGAGTGAACATACTAAGATATCTCAGAGGAGCAACAACTCTATGCTGTACTGCCTGTTTGTTGATGATGTGGACTTGCTTATTTCAATAACTTTGGCATGTAACTAAACATAATATTACACTGTCTTGAATACCAGAATTTAAGTACAAAACTAGATTTTTACATTGTCTAATACTTGCCCATGCAAAACTTACCACAGCAATGCTAAGGTGTTGTGCTTGGTTGCCAGTACATTGCTAGTAATGGGGTTGTTAGGATGTTCTAGATTATTGTTAGGTGGTTGCTTACTGACCTAAGTAAAAAGAGCCAACCCCCAAGTAGGGCTGAAACAATTAGTGAACATTATAGACAACAATTTTCATTGTCAAATAGTCGTTTGATCTCATTTAATGTAACATGAGATCATATTAAACTCTAATCATGATGACAGAGCAGCACTGCACTTTGCTCCTGACTGAGGAGAGGAAGAATCAGATCACAGTCCAGATGCACTAAACTTTTCAAACAGCTTCAGGTGATGTAGATTTATATTATAATGCAAAAAATACCAAATAAGTTCATACAGAAGCACTGTCATTGTGAAATAATCGGAGCTGGAGGAAGCAAAACGTACACATCAAGCGTCTTTAACTCTTTCCCCGCCAGCGTTTTTAAAAAAAAGTTGCCAGCCACCGCCAGGGTTTTTGATGATTTTCGCTAAATTTTAATGGCCCGCAGAATATTTTCTTCCATGAATATATGAAGATGCTGTATATCAAAATAAAGATCTGGGCCTCTGCTTTTAGGCAAAAAAAAAACAATTTTATTTTATCTTCATTTGTTCTTTTTTTATTGCGACTTGAACAGAGGTAGGTTTTGTCAAAAAACAACATTTCAGACAAAAAGCTGATAAAAAGGCATGTTTATGTCTGATATTTTGAGCTTCTCATACTCCATTTCTTCATGTCTGAGACGATCGCAGTCTGTTTCTTTGATCAAAGAGTTGCGTACGCTTTCAAAACATGCGCAGGGGTCTTCCTTACCGTATAACACCTAAAACACGGAAACCCGGAAAATTCCGTGTTTGGCGGGGAAGCGTTTTTTCATAAAACACGGAAAATTCCGTGTTTGGCGGGGAAAGAGTTAAAGGAAACACCCAACGTTATATCTTAAATGCAGTTATATTTAATGCGTTATAGCTTTATTAAAGGTCAAATAATAAGGAAGCAGGTCATGTAAATAACTACAAACTCCGAAACAGTAATTTCTCTGTGCGGTCAGCTCCTCTTCTATAAGATGAGCGAAGCATCTCAATCTAAGGAAGAGATATTGAACTGCACCCGGCTGTGGTACACTCTGTCGCGGGGATGCTCACTGAATCATTATATATATATATATATATATATATCTCTCTGTGCATTTCTTATCTTGAAGAAAATTGGCAATATGCAGCTTTATTAATGAGTTTTTTTCGTCAGTTAAAGATGGATTGAAGTGAACAGAAAGGTGAGAGTTAGTCTTGAATGAGAATGTTGAATATAATATTAAAAATACAAATATTTAATCCATAAATAATAAATCCTTAAAAAAAAGATGCATTCACCTGAGAAGTAGCACATAAGATATTTAGACTTGCTTTTAGAGAATAGATCTTGACTAAGTATATTTTGTTTTTTCTGCACTTGCAAGTATAAGTGTAGCTCGGATCCTGGCATCCTCCATCAAAGTTGCTGGTTTTGTTGTTGCTATTGAATAGCACATGCAAACAACGTAGGCAGAAAAATGTTCGACACTAGAAGCATGGGGATTGCTTCTGTGCGTGCGAATGCAAGAGGGGAAATGTCTCCTCAGGTGTGCAGTTCTTCTGAAGAGTTATCATCGAGAAAGTTACGATGTGTAAAGTACTGGGACTGTAAGTGGGAAATGGACTCATAATATTCTAGTCTCTAGATATGGCTTGAGCCCCTCATTCAAAGTTTAAGGGATTTTTCCACCCATTTTATTGTTTATCAGGTGAAAACCGTCCCCTGTAATGATCATTTAAAAATGTAATAGCACACCTCTTTTCTACAAGCTGCACGGTTTGAGGAATCATTCATTTCTGTAGCACAAATATGATACATAGGTTTATTACTTGAGGTTAGAGGTTTTATAAAATCCCTTACCCAAAATATGAGTAAAAGTAACAGTGATGCTTCCCTTAGAGAGCATTAAAAATAGACTGATTTCTTGTTCTTGATAAGGAGGAAAAATGTCTCACCTTCATTTTTCCACTGTACATGGGGTCTGACATTGCTTCAAATGCTGCCTGTTTGCACCGCTCTGTGAAGTCTGGAAATTTCTTGAAAACTTGCTCACAAATGGCTGTCACATATTTCTCCTGTGGTTAAGAAAAATGTATTACAAAATGAACAAAAATACAACCTCAAATTTGATGGTCTGAGTCCTTTCCAGATTTACACACACAAAAAGTCCAACCTCAAATGTATTTTACACAAAGGACCAATTGCATTGGCTATACTGAATGAATTGTAATACACTACCCATTATTTCTCATTTAAGTCTATTTACCTGTTTTTTGCTGGTTCCTTCTTTGGTCTGCAGTAGTGCAACATGATTGGCCACTTTCCTCAGTATGGCTAGATAGCTGAAGTACAGGTGTCTGACAGGCACACCATCTGCATTGAGTTTGTAGCAACACTTCTTCCGTGGACGTCCACTGCTACAGTGACAATTTCTTGAGCTCTGCAACAGCAAGGTCACATCATCTGTGTCCAGCACAGCACGGTACACTGTCTGCTGGAAGTCTGTGAGAGAGCAATACACCACCTGCAGAAGTGCAGGACCAACAGGAGCTCAGATCAGAGCATGTATATATGGGATATCAGTTGTGAAATCACTTTTAAAATGAATAGAACTCAACTAAACCAGCAGATAACTCACTCTGTCATCTTTCTTAGGTAGCTGGTCACTAATGAGGGCCTTTGTTCTCCTGAGGAACCAGCGTGAAAGTTTTTTGGCCAGATCCTGAACTGCCTTACGACATTCTGCCAGAGATCTTTTTGTAACACTGTGCTTGTGCCCGTGCTCAATTGGTTCTGAAAACCTGTTTTTAAAACCCGCCAGAGACCCCAGGCATCTGGGATTGGCCCTATGAACAGAAAATGTGCTTTTCAAACAAATTAATGGACACACAATACAGAATGCATGATGCATAGTCAAGTCTGTGCAAAAAGATCAATTTGTCATGTAATAGGGGAACTATATACTTCACAGTTTAAATCAAGGGTGCTCTGTGTGTGTGTAGAATCAAAAAAAGTCTCACCAGTCCATAACACACCACAGCTCCTCCAGGTTGTTCTGAAGAACAGTTCCTGTAAGCCCAACCCTTACTTTACATCGCATTTCCTTCATGGCCTGAGTGATCTGGGACCTGTGGTTCTTTATTTTGTGAGCTTCGTCCACAATGACAGCATCCCAATCAATACTGTACAAATCAATGACAAAAGAAAGAATTTAGATGAGTGCTCTTTAAAGTGACAGTTCAACGAATTTCCCCTTTGGCCGATTTGTTTCTTGAGGGTGCCGAGAATCACCTGCTTGCATGTGAAGCAACTGAGACATCTAAATGACCAGTCATGGTTCGTTTTGTTGTTACGTGCCATTGTGTTGCTACAATAATAGACCGTTGTGCAACACAGTGTCACTACAATAATAGACTGTTGTGCAACACAGTGTCATTTAAATGGTCCGAATAACAGAGTCGCGGCAGACGCATTTGAGCTCATAATGTTAAAGTGCTCGCCTGTTTCATTCTCCCTCTCTTTCCTCAACAACTCCCTGTAACTTTTAACTGTTTTGTATAATGATAAAAAGGCAAATATCAATAAAACTAATATCATATACCATCTGCAAATATGCACATATCTCATTTAAAAAGATATAATAAACCAACCTCGCACAACTTCAGCAGATACAGCTCATAAATCTTCCTCTGCAGCACGTATTCTAACAGCCTCTCCTCAACAGTTGCCTGTTGCTTTTGACTGTCTTGTCAATAATAAAAAGGCAAATATCAATAAAACTACTATCGTAAACCCAGGGGTGCATTAACGCACTGGCTTTTACAGGCTGAATCCCAGGGGCCTACATTTCCATGGGGCCCTACGGGAGGAGCGCTTTTAAATGCTTTCAGCGGGAGACGTGTTTGTTAACATGGTGACAGTGTGCAACCATTGAAGTAGTCCATCTAGAGCTTGTTCAATGCGTGTGAGTACAAATTCAAAGTAAAAGTGCTTCAAGTGCGCTAGGAGTAAATGTCTTATTCACTGTTTACTGTAATTGGTTTGATTCTGTATTTTTTGCAAAAATGGGATTACTAACGTGAACATGCCATCCATGTTTGCTGGACTACTGTGTGTACTGTTATTTCCTTCTTCCTAATATATTAACAATTTCTTCATGTGCAAATAAATGACTCAAATTTGACGACTCAACAGAAATCTGAAGAAACTGCCATCTACCATTTAAAATACAATATTATAATTTTTTAATTATTTTTCACATAGTTAAAGTTGTGTGTGAAATTCAGTAATTATAGTGCTAAATAAGAGTTTATTCATTTTTTAGAAATTTTTGGTTTTTGTTATTTGCTATATTAAATTATGTGATACATCGGTATTGTATCGGCATATCAGCCACCCTGCTCTCTAGATATCGGCATCAGCCATTAAAATACCCATATCGGTCGACCACTAGTTAGCACATTAACGTCATGAATTCAGAATGTATTCAAAACAAATGCAACATTTTCAACTGTATATTATATAAAATCCTCATCGAGTGGTTAAAACAACTTTTTATTGATTTTTACTTAATTCTACTCATAGAATGAGGAATAGAAAGTCATCGATAACACATTTTAATGTCACATTTGTTTAGGTTTTATTGAGAGTCCTCATATTTAAATGTACTTCTAAAAGCCTCCCACAGTGGTGTGGCGGTTGACTAAATGTTCGCAAACAGTATACCGTTGCTCAGCTGTGTAGAATTTATAATTACCCCTGTACAAAGAATGAAGAAGAACTTCTCCGGAAGTATATCAGGGCCTTTAGTCTCCATTCACTTTTATTGCATCTTTTATCCATGAAAATGAATGGTGACTGATACTAGAATTCTGCCTACCAACTCCTATTGTGATCTACTGAAGAACGGAAGTTATACTGTACAGGTTTAAAATCAAATGAGGTTAAGTAAATTATTGATGAATTTTCCTTATTGGGTGAACTAGGCCTTTAAAGGGTTTTTTATCCTTTAAATTAGCATATTCTCCTCCCTGCCCAGTAGGTGGCGATATGCAAGAAGAATGCAAATGATAGTAAATATCAAATTGACTTAAATATTGATCTGTTTCTCACCCACACCGAACCAAACCTCTGGAGTCTTATGGACACTGACGTGTGGTCTGGGTAGGCAAACTAGGCACTGCCTACCCTGCCAAAATTCAAAAATAAAATGTTTATTAAATAATAAACTTGTATTTGTATTTTTACTTTTTATTCTTGTGATTTATATATGCAACATGTGTGTTATTCCAATTGTTTAGACGTTATGATGACAAATGTAGCAGTTACGCATAATCAACTAAAAACAAATGGTAGAATAAGCAGTGTTTTTACGGTCCATTCATTGAAGATGACAAGCAGAAAACCCATGTTGCGCATGCGCACTTCGATCCTGTATTCTTTAACATGTACGGCAAAAAGCACAAATCTGCTGTGCCTTTTGACGTAAATATGTAATGCCCGTAATCATCTCCATTAAGTATCAGACATGGACCAATTAAAATCGAGATATTCCTGGACATTTGCGTAGCTAACGTCATTACACCACAGCTAGCGTACATGCCTAATCCCCGCCAAATTCAAAATCAAAATGACAGGACCGGCCGTAATCACGGAATTAAGAAATTTTTCCAAGCTCGATTTTAATTCCAAATAGGAGTTAATTGCAAGAGGGAGGTCTACGTCAGCCTTAGATGGACTAGTACAGCAAAAGGGCCCAAAAATTATCCGATCATTTCAAACTGATTGGTATGTAAGAAAAGATTGGCTATGTGGCTGTGCTAACAATCAGCGGCTGTACTGCTATCCCTGCCTGTTTTTTTCAACCAGTCAGACTGTTTGGACTGTTTGGCGGGATATTGTGATTTGAACAACCTGCCCGCAGCTTTAACCAAGCATGAAAAGTCGTCAGCTCACATCCAGTGTCAAATTACACTGAAAACCTTTGGAAAATCTCGGATCGACCCTGCACTTGACGAGAAATGGAAGCTGAATATAACCTACCGCAATGAAAAGGTAAAGGAAAACCGAGAGGTTTTGAAGGATCTGATAAATGCGTAACGTTCACTGTTTACGCACTTGTGTGTGTGTGTGTGTGTGTGTGTGTGTGTGTGTGTGTAGAGAGAGAGAGAGAGAGAGAGAGAGAGAGAGAGAGAGAGAGAGAGAGAGTAGGCTACATGATATACATCCTGATTTGTACATTTCTTGATATGCCGCGCTTGTGCGTAACGTTCACTGTTATTACGTATTATTAGCTTAAACAATAAATCAGGTAATCTGGCTTTCATAACTCAGTGCCTAGCCTCTTTAAGACATCACCGCACGTCACTGCTTATGGATTACATTTATGCTGTCTTTATTTGCTTTTTGGGGTTTCCAAATTTTGGTATTCATTCACTTGTATTGTGAGGACCTACAGAGCTGAAATATTCTTCTAAAAATCTTTGAGATCTGCAGAAGAAAGAAAATCATACACATCTGGAATGCCATGAGTGTGAGTAAATGATCATTTTAGGGTGATCTATCCATTTAACTGCATGCAATCCCAATGTAAGGTTGAAAAAGAAAGCATTCCCCCCCAAAACAACACCAACAATTTTCTTCATATTATGGATATTTATGTTCAGTATGAACAGAAACAACTATTTTAATATGGTTTTGATTTACAAATACCACACATTAAAAGTGAAATAATGATATACAGTAAGTTATACGTTGCTAAATAACAATAGGAAAAGCTGGATACAATTTTCATAACCAGTGCAGATGAACATTCTAGTCTAGACCAATTCAGTATGGTTCAATATGTTTTAATTAATCATTTCAAAATGCCAAACTAATGACCAGAAAGTAAACATTGCTTTAACATTATATAGCAAACTCTATAGTAGAGTACCTGTTGAACTGCTCAAGACAGAGTCTGAAGGTCTCATAAGTGGTAAGAGCAACCTCACATCTTCCTCTTTGCACACGTGCCAGTTCTTCATCCTTCCTCACACCGTGCACAACCACCACTCTGAAATAACCCCAGGTATCCAACTCATCTTTCCAGTTGTATAGGACAGATAGTGGAGCCACAATGAGGAAAACCTATTAAAAGAACAAAACACTATTAATGTAGTCTTATGAATGTGGAAGTTATGCAATAGTAAAATAATGTCCCTCACATTCAATATCAAAAAGAACAAAAATTTTGAATACCTTCTGAATTTTGGCCTGTTCTGATGTTTTTTGTGAAAGCAGAAACTGTGGCCTATTGTTCTCTACATCATTCCATGTACCTGTTTTCTGCAAAACTGCAGCCAGAAAGCCAATGACCTAACAGAGACAAATATGAATGGTCTTACCTTGTAGCTGGGTTTGCACTATGCACTATAATGCATTGATCTGTGTGCATTTACCTGAACGGTCTTTCCAAGGCCCATATCATCCCCCAAAATGCATCCTCTGGATTTAGCATAGTTATGATAGATAAATGTAATGCCTTGTCGCTGGTAGTCTCGCAAATATCGATTGATGGTGTATGGAACCCTCACATCACTTCCTGACAGCACAAATGGCTCTGAGGAACCCGGGGGTCTCTGATTACTGTGAAACAATGGCCTTTCGTCCTCAAACTGGGGAACCGATGTTCTTGCATCCTCTTCCATCTCCACCAACACAAGAGGGATAATACAGGAGGCTATCGAAATAATGGCTTTAGTTGTGACAGGTGTCCCATTTGGAGCAGCATGAAAGAATAAGTCCTTTTTGTTCCCATAGTGGGAGCAGTTATAAGTCATACCTGCAAAAAGGGGATGACAAAATAAATTTGATTTAAATTTTAATAGTTTGACATGGAGAGCATGGTTGAGGGAATTCTGAAACACAGGCAAAACTTCATCTGATCACTGAATTAGACTGAAGTCCTCATGTTCCTTTAAATCTTACAAGACTTTTGCGTAACAGAGGTAACATTTCAGCAAAATGCTAAAGTTCATTATCTATTAATGATAGTTTCGAAGAGTAGTTAACTGTCAATTGAAACAAATGTTTCCTCTCACACGAATCAAATCAACAAGTTCTTTAAACAGGTATAACGTGAAGTATTTTGAAACAAACGTAAATCTTGCTTGTTGCGATCATATGAACTGCTTTCCCCGAGTTTAAGCGTTAGTTACACATTGGCAAGTCGGTTTGTCTTACCATTATCATGTTATTTCTGTCTTGATGCAGTTTCTGGGGTAATCGAGGATTTCTGATTGCTCTGATGTAACCTACGGAGTCGTCTGTTGGACTGCGGAATACACATATATATTTATCTCTCTGCATTATTGATATATCTGTCTTTATTTACTTTAACTTAGCAACATCCTGCATGTAGCGCCTCTTCCCAGAGGATAGTTTCTTCTTCCGGGTTTATGGCGGTCGGCAAACCATATATTGGTGCATTTCCGCCACCTACTGGTTTGGAGTGTGGAGCATTGACGTAAGGGAAAATAACATCCTATCAACTAAATCCTACAATACACATTTTCTTACAGTTTTTCTCAATCGCTTTGGCTTAAATCTCAAAGGAGAATTATTATTATTATTTTCAAAACAACAAGTTCAAATCTCTGTACAGTAAATTTATTTTTCACAACAGATTTGAATGTCTTATTCATTTAAGCTAAATGTATTTTTTGGCCAAATGTGAACAAAAGAGTAAGTAACTAAATAACAATTACTTAACGCACATGGCTTGCTGATCAGAACTGATGTGTTGATTCTCAGTGAAACTGTCATACTCTTCACAACTTCTAAACATTCTTTCATCAGGGTTGACTGCCATGGTGAAAAAACATCTAAACATTTTCACCAGAAATGCTAACACACAAAAAAAAAACTTTACATTTTGGCGGCATTGGAAAATTTACTGACACAATCAAAAGTTTTGAAGCATGAATTAAATGTTTTGGTGAGTTACTACATTTTGCAGACATGCAATAGAGTTGTGATGTGCCATAAAACAGCTGTGACAGTTGCACTTACAGTTTAGAGAATGTTAAGACTGTTTCAAAAAAATGAGCCAAAGCGACTGACAAAAACGGTAAGATAAATTAAAAGAGCATTATACACTTTTGAAGAATTATACAGCAGATTCTGAATAGACTCACTTTAATTCCCATTGACTTTAATTCTTCTATTATCTGGAAATCTTTCTCTATCATATGCAACACAATTTAACAGCAGATGTTCAACTGTAAATTGTAACTGTAGTGAATTTTTATGTATTTTTTGTGTATTTTAAATACGTATTCTCTTTATACTTCCAACCCTGCCAATGTAATACAATGATTGATTGAGAGCAGAGTGTCCAATCCAGAGTCTTGATAATAACGTGTCATCCCTTCTATTTCATATGTAATCCTCTCATATCCAACTTGGCTTTGAATAGTGTATGTCGTCCCTTAACTTCCTTATTGCATTTATCTTGCCAAATCCCTCTTACCACTCCTTTAACTTCTGAATGGGATATTAACCTCTATTTTAGAATGTTTCAGAGCCTGCTTAACCATACCATCCACCTCCTCATTACCCTCCACACTCACATGAGCTGGTACCCACAAGAAAGAAACTATTATTTGTGACTGACGTATCCTAAACCGACCCGGAAGAATTTCAAATAGATTATCTTGCCTAGATGAGGTGTCGAGGAAACCCCACTTCTTAAACTTGTTAGCACTGAATATGAATCAGAGCATACTACTATATTTTGAGGGCAGATTTCTTTAACCCACTGAAGAGCCAAAGCTATTAATTCTGTTTCATAAACTGATAAATGATCAGATGTCCTTTTTGCAATTCTGTACTTAAAATATGGAATGTAAACTGCTGCTGCTGTACGACCAGTATCAGGATCTTTCGAACCGTCTGTGTATATTTGCATAATTTAATAATATTTCTGATCCAAATACTGATGAACAGCTACATCTTTAGGAACATTCCTATGTTTATCATTGATTTTGTCCAGGAGCTGGAAGTCAGCTAATGGCATAGGAAAATGCCAAGGGGGTGTTACATGTACAGTCACTGTTGGGCTAGTATCAACATTTGTCATCAGCCTGATTAATTGCTACCCATCAAAGCTATTTCATTGTTTATATTAATACTCCCAGCACTCCTTCAAAACATTATTTTCCAGATGAGTATTATGATGACCTTTTATTGATGTCCAATAAACCATTTTCAGTTGGAGGCCTCTTATGTCTAAAGGCATTTCTCTTACTTCCAGAGGAGCACGTTTATATACCTATCTGTGTTGTGAGAACAGCACTTTACATACAATCTGTACATCTGGAGAGAAAGAGAAATATGTGAAGGTTAAAATAAAATAAAATATTTATATTTAATAAAGAAAATTTATTGATTTTGACATTACTATAATTTATTGTTTAGTTAAAAATGATGATATTTAGTTTGAGGAATATTCCGGGTTCAGTGCAAGTTAAGCTTGACAGCATTTGTAGATTAATATTGATTGACCTTTTCTTTCTTTAAATAAAAAGAAGAAGCAAAACTCTGGGTTCCAGTGAGGCATTTACAATGGAAGTGAACATGATTTTAGTGCGATTAAAAAAAAACTTCTGTGTAAAATTATATCAAACTTTACAACTTTGTTGTCCTGACAATGTAATGCCAATCCTAAATGACTATAAAAATTATGAATACAAATTTACAGCTCAAATAATATATGTTTTAACAGAAGAATTAATGCAAGTGCTTTTAAAAATTATAAGCTTTCTGCCTTTAAACCCTCCAAAAATTTGCCCTTTCACTTCCATTGTAAGTACCTCACTGTAACCTCGATTATTGCTTTTTTAAAGTAAAGAAGAGAGGAGTCGAAATTATGCCACAAATGCTGTCAATTGAACTTAACTTGTATTAAACCCAGAATATTCATTTACTATTATTATAACAATAATATATCATTAATAATTTCATTTTTATTTTAATTCAAAATGTGAATCAGTGATCTATAAAATATTAATTTAATATTTAGTTTAATACTTTGGTACATTTCTTAGATCAAAACTGAAATTCTCAAAACTACTCGTTCAACCTCCACATCATCTAATCACTTGTGCACACCATAAAAGCAATTTCTCTTTCTTTTGAAGACATTGCCAATACTTTTGTATATTCATCCAATTGGTTATGTACAATTGTCTGCTGTTTCCTACATTATCAATTGCTTATGTCATGCTAATCTAAATATATTATACTGGTTCTCTGTTGAATAGTCTTACCACCAAAGCATCAAGGCATTAGTTCTTTGCACAAGTCACTAAACCCAAAATGGTTGAACCTGTTGACATAATATTTCAAGCATATTTTCTAAACAATTCTATTAGACTTTTTTGTAAATGCATCATGTGAATCTTGACTTTCACTATTGAAGGGGAAGTGTGAAGCATTATATCAACCAATGATTAACCAGTTCTCTAAAATAGCTCAGAGGTGCATCTCATGAACCCTCAATTAGCAAGTATATATAGACAGAGCACAAAACAGAGTTACAATTTCTAACAATGGAAGGACAACAATAAAACAAACAGGGTTAACAGCTGGGAAGAAAAGGACTGAGGATGCGTGGTGGAAGTGTAGGCAGGCATAACAGAGGAAGTGGTAGAAGAGGCCGAGGAGACAGGCGTGTTTCCGATGAAATAAGGGTAACTCTTGTGGACCATGTTCTCAATCATGGCCTTACGATGACTGATGCTGGTCGAAGGGTGCAGTCGAATGTTTGGAGAACAACCGTGTCCTCAATCATTCAAACATTTCGCAGACAGAACAGGTTTGTAATCCAAGAATGTGCACTGCACTGTAATACTACATACTTTAATACACTGCAATCTTCCTCAATCTTGTGTTTGGCATCACTGTATTTTCCCACATAGAACTGCAAGACTACATCACAAGGGTCGGAGAGGGACCCTTTTCACACCTCAACAGCAGAAGGCTATTTGCACCATGGTCAGAGAAAATAATGCCATTAGACTAAGGAAGATTCAGAGTGCCATTATAGAAGACAACAATGTCTTTGTAAACATCCAATCTGTTAGCATCTCAACCATCGACAGGGTGCTGAAAAGAAATCATATGAGCATGAAACAGCTGTACCATGTACCATTTGAAAGGAATGGTGACAGAGTGAAGGAGCATTGGACATTGGACACAAAGCTACTGTGGATGTACCAGGCCAAAAGGGAGGAAACATCACTATGTGTGTCAAAGAATGGCGTGGTAACACGTATCCTCCTTATAGGGCCATACAACACACAGTGTCTCCTCACGTTCTTAAACACTCTATACAGGGATCTCATACCTGCTAATGAGGGAGGTCAGGTTCATGATGAGTTACCAAAGTATGTGGTACTTTGGGATAATGTGAGTTTCCATCGCTCAAACACATCACAAGAGAGGATATCAGCTGTAATGTAGATGAGAATCTATGGCCCAACAGACTGGAACATCAGGTTCCCATACCATTCTGATTGTAAAGAACTCTCTAAGAAGAGTTTCCTATGGTAACCTTTTCTATGTTAACATAGTATGTTTTTCCTTTGTGCTATAAAATAGTTTTGTGTTTTTTCTTTTTGAATCGCAATGACACAGTAATTTGTTGACAGACCAAAAGTCAAAGCAGAAATGTGAATCCTGTCCAATCTCTTGCAATCCTAATCTCACATAAAGGAATGTGTGACTTTGTACTGTGGAAATGTATAAATGCCATACAGAAAAAGAGCAGCCTTGTGCATTTTCAGTCATTGTCATCAAAAATGGATGGTGCATGATTTGTGCATGATTTCCTGCAAGACTGGAATGTCAGTGTTCTGCCATGGCCAGCGAAGAGTCTGGATCTCAATCCCATTGAGCACTTCTGGGACCTGTTGGATCTGAGGGTGAGGGCTAGGGCCATTTCACCCAGAAACATCCAGGAACTTGCAAGTGCCTTGGTGGAAGAGTGGGGTAACATCCCAAAGTAAGAACTGGCAAATCAAAAAAACAAAAAAAAAGTTTAAATAAGCCCTTAATGTTAAGTTATGACAAAAGCTGAATGAATGTTTGCAGAAATACTATGCCTATGCACCTGATCAATCATATGGTGAGAGCCAAATCTTCAAATTCATATATTTTCAGTTGTAATTAAAACTAGCATCTGGTTGCAAGACCAGACCTGGGCAAATTAGCACTTCATCCACAGCAACAACATGACCTGCATTGGGGGCTAAAGTATGGGCTATGACTGGAAAAGTTTTGTTTGACATGCTCCTAACTTGCCTCTTTTCTGAGAAGCCACCAAATCTGCTACCTAAGGTCAAAGAAAGTGGTTAATGGTTGTTGAGTGCACGGGTGGTCCATATCTCTGTTATACATTCATTCAGACTGACCTCACCATTACCACCCATCTTGGGCAGACCTTTATTCATAGAGGGCAAAATGGACCAATGTGGTTCTGTCAGTGCTCAGTGCTATGTAAACCGTCTGTCATGAGTGTTTGGGCTTCTTTATATGAACATCTGCAACAGCTGCCCTATAAATTCCCAGTGTTGAGAGAGCAAAAACAGAAAGTTCCATTTTTTTCTTGCAGTCTACCATAGCGGAGGCTGAGCTGACAGCACCGGCCATCCCCGGCCATCTCGGGCTCCAACCTTTGGGGACTTTAAAATTCCTGAAATTACTGATTGCAGTGAGCAATGGGGAGAGCATTATAAGGAGGAACTACACTAGAGACTGAGAGAGAGAGAGCTAGCATACACAAGCCCTGACTGTGTTCCATTTAAATAATGTTTTTGAGTTAAAAAAAAAAGATTACCTGTTTGAGTTGAATTCACATTTCCCATTTCCTCCTTGTCTCCACAAGAACCCACAGAATCTACTAGATTGAATACTGTATGGAATATTTCTCATTTATGAAACTACATTTCTAGTAGACAAATAAAATCTTATGAGGAAAAAAATTTCCACTGATATTGCCCAGGAATAAAGATACCAAAAAAAAACACAAAAATTTAAACGAGAGGGAAAAGGCCAACGCAGAGCAGCAGTGAGAGAAAGAGAGGAGAGCGAGATGAAAAAAAAAAACCTACTCGCCGGTTCTCCGATACACCGTTGCATGGTCCTCGATCACTCCTCCACCCTCTCAAGGTGCGTACACACTGCCAGCGACATCGCGCGCGACAGCGACTCAATACCATTAATTTTCAATGAGAGCACAGCGACTTCCGGCGACACGAGCTGTCGCGACCGTTGGCGCTAGATGTTGGCGTATCCAGCGACGCGACAAATTTCAGAAAAGTTCAACTTTGGAGCGACTAACGGAAGCGACAGCCAATAGGAGAGATGACGGGAGAGCTCACGTGATCCTTCTCTCTCTCTCTCTCAGCTCCTGCAGTAACGGAAAGATGGATGAAAGGCTAATTCTTGCTGTTAGAAATTTTCCAGTGCTCTATGATATGTCTCTTCTCATTTACAAGGACATTTTTAAGAAAAATACTGCGTGGAAAGGTGTATCTGAGATCGCGGGGATTTTATGGACCCAGACAGACCGGCATTTGCATTTTCGCCGCAGATAAACAGACGCTATGGCAAACAGCACGCCTTGTTTCTCATTCATCTTTGATATAAAGCATTTTATGTACTGATTCCATTTATATTTAGTCTTTTCCCTCCAAAATGTTTGTTTTTAGTGGCAAGAAAAGAGATTCGCTGTCAACAGCAATGGAATGACATCCGTGAATGTCATTTATAAACGTTACTAGGCAACCAGTAGTGGGAACACCCACAAGCGACTTCACCGCCAGCCACTGGCGACCTGCAGCGACAAAGTCGCTGGCAGTGTGTACACACCTTCAGGTGGACGACAGCTGCTTCTTCCCGGGCGGACCAGAGTCAGACTCACGACCCCCAGCGGTCAGAACGCCCCTCCGCGTTCTCGGCGACTCGTGGGGACACTCCTCCGCCCCTGGCAGCGGCTCTACCGCTCCAGGCGGTTGGGGAACACTTCCCTCCTCCCCTCGCGGACAGCGGTCTTCCTCTGACCCCTCCACATTTCTGGGGGATGGCAGGGCTCTCCTCCGCCCCTGGCAGCGGCTCCATCGCTCCAGGCGGTCGGGGAGTCCAGTCCCCATTTGCCTCGCGGACGGCGGACGTTCACCGGCTACTCCCTCCCCCGGTGGATGGCAGCAGCGCTCCCCTGGGTGGATGGCAGTGTCGAGGACTCCACGACGGGCATCCCTCCTGTAGCTGCTTTTGTTATGTTCCCAATCATGTCACCTTGTAACTGAGTAACATTTTGTGTTGATACGACAAAGAACTCAAAATCTATAGCATTACAAAAATGTGCAATCCTAGAGTCCAAAAACATCTGCAAGTGTCCAATGCCTCACCATAAAATAAAAATAGAATAATTGTACATAAAAACTAATTACACATGCAAATACAACAAAGCCTATAGGTATGCTCTCTCTCCAACGCATGCAAGAATGAATAATGATATCTTACTGAGTTCCATTTTGTGTCATTTGAGCTATCATTTAGTGTGTGTCATGTACTTTGCAACATCTCCAGGTGGTCACATGTAAATCGCATGAACGATCCTCTCTGCCCATATTTGGATGACTTTCACCTCTGGTTGCAGAAACCTGAATCCTTATACGATTGGTTTAACGTTCCATGACGGTGACATGAAGTTTTACATAATTTCCAATGAAGTCATCTGATCTAGGAAAGCTAACATATATAACTTTCTTACAATAGGCCACAGTGTTGCAATTCTGAGCTCCAGACACATTATGGCATCCCATAGCATATAGTGTGAAGGGCATTTTTCCTTAGTAGTGTGAGATTGCAGGCAGGAGAGACTGCCGCAGTTCCCCATCACTGCAGATGCTGAATAGGAGATTTGTCCTCTTCTCCTGAGCTTAGGAAATGCTCCATCTATGTTTCACAGACATTCTCCCATGAGTCACTCAGGCTACGAAAGCCAAAACCAATTACAACCGAGCCAAACATGACAGTTTCAAGCCTTGATTACGGACATGAAATATATGAATGGGTTTTGCTGTTGTTATTGTTTTTATTCGTGTATTAGCTTGCAATTATTCATGTTGGAAGAATGTGTACTATCTCTGTTGTCAAATAGACACTGGATGTGTCTTCCTCTAGCCATCTTAACTAAATCAACACCTCATTATAATGCTTTATCATGGCTATTTCAGTGAGAGTTTAAAGAGAAATAAAACAGAGTTACTGTAAGAACTTCTGTGTTTGCTATACACCCTTAATTTGTAATTATAATTTCTGAAGCAATTAACGAAAAAAAATGTTTTAAACTGCACAAATGTTGATGTAACTCGGTTTAATATACAGTATGTTAACATAAACATACAAAAATAGAATAGCATTAGTTGATTGTAAATGGTGTTCCTTAAGCCTGTAGAGGAATGTTCCAAGTTCAAAACAAAAATAATCAAATAACAGAGTGAGTTTTTGTTCTTGGTGTAAATAGCACCTATTTTTAGATATTTACACTCCAATAGTCTAGTTGAAACAAAAATGTATGACAAACTGCCACCCTCAGTGTCGTTGCAGTGGCGTGGATTACAATAACGTTATATACATTATGTCCTTTTTTTCGTGTTGACGACCAAGGTTTGATGGTGTTTATACAGTAACAATATTTGATTTTGTGATTACTATGATTTATCACAAAATACCATGGTGATACTATGGTTATTTATGTAAAACCATGGTTAATTTTTGTAAGGGAAGGTTAGGATTAGATGTCTGTGGGACACTTATTAAACAAAATAAACATAATGCAGCGGTACTGTATTTTAGTATAAATTAGGGGTTTAAATAGTATCTGCCACAACTTGCACCGAGGTGCAAATATCATCAATCTCTATTTGCACTTAGTGCAAATAGCCTCTGCCTTACAGTAATCATTTCAACTCATCCCTCATTTATAAAAAAAAAAAAAAGATGCAAAAATTTTGTAAAAAAATTGCTTACTAAACTTTCTGTGTAAAGTTATAGCCAATAGTAAAGTTCACAGCTTTGTTTCCATGACGATGTAATGTCAACAAACCCTGAGACCCTAAACAAACTTTACAGCTCAAATACTACATGAGTTTTAACAGAATAATTAATGTTAGTGCTTAAATAAAATTAGAAGTTTCACATTTCAAAAACTGTAGATTGAGCTTAACTTGTACTGAATCCAGAATATTCCTTAAAGTGCCTCACTGAAATTGTTATTTTCATTTTTCCAAAATTAGATTTGTGGTAATCAATATTATGCCACAAATGCTGTCAACTGAACCCAGAACATTCCTTTAACCTGAAAACTGTGTAAGCAAATGTAAATGGGACATGAATTTATATTGGACAAAGAAAAACCAAAAAGTCCACCACACTCTACTACAAGTTACACGTAATTAAACTGCCTCAAATTGTATGTTTGTCTATGTGGCTCATCTGTGGAGTCACGACAAAAAAACAATAAGCTCTCATGCTTATTGCTCCCATGTTCCCCACCAATACATTTCCTCATATCAACAGTTAAGATTTACAAAATATAGTTTCTCTCCAGCTGGAAATTTCAGCTGTGTGTGAGGTCTGTCTCTTGCGAATTCCAGAAGTTTTGCGTCATTTCTCCACATGTCTCTGTTTGTGTGGTCAACATCATAGACACACCACTGAATCTTTCAAACAGTCTGAATGAGGTGCCTGATAGAACTGTAATTTTTTTCCTGTCCCCCATCCACAAGGAATCAGTCTTCTTTTCCACACAAATTTGTCAGGATCTGTGGCAGTCTAAGGCGGCAAACTATTAAAACATTGAGGATGCACACAATTAAATTTTTTATGTAAACTTCGTGCATGTCTCGAGTTCGACATAAACGGCTGATTTGTGGTGAAATTCGCCAGCCCTTCATGCTTGAACATATAATTCTAGATTGCTGGAAAGAGAACATAGACATTTTTTGATTTCTTTGGACCACACTTTGGCAAATTGTGCTGCATTCTGTCAGCTATTTACTCTCACTGTTAATTTAAAATGTCACATTGCCTAGAGACTAATGCATTTAGGGTGGAAAGGGCTTCTCTTTTCTCTCTTTTTTTCCCAACTCATTTGTATCTAAATGTAACAGAAAACTGTCGACATGTCAACAGTGCACATAGAGAAATTATTTTTGAAAACTCTCATTCAAAACTATTGCCCACATCCAAGACAGGGATAAATAGAGTGCTGCCATGCTTTTCAATGTAGTTGTACAATACTTGAACATTCTCCAAGCTACTCAAGCAAAATCCAGCCCCTTTATCCCTCTTTCTTTGTCTCTCTCTCAGGCAATTATACAACCACACGCGCACACTTGAAAAGCACTCAATGACCATCTTGAAGTGGGGTCCATTATGGAAAGACACAGAAGCCAAAGTTACATACAGAAACATTACAAACACATTACAGAGATTTACATTGCAAAATACATCCATTTTTATCACCATTCTCATTGTGGGTTGGCATCCTCTTGAGACAGCAACTGTCACGCAAAGATTTAGCTCAGTGAGCTACATCGCCAAATTCAGGGGTGACCTGAATTGGATGGGTTGGTCTCTTTTGTTCTGCATTGAGATGGAATGACTGGATGGAGAGAAAAAAACATATTTACAACTGAACCAGTCCTCATTATGCTGGGACCCCATAGAGGGGGCCTTTTGTTTGTTGACTTGGGCTACAATAAACACATCAAGCATCCAATATAACTCTCCCTGTCCTTTATCCGCCATCATCAATAGTCTCGATGGGCCTCTTACTGGCCTGAGCCTGATTTGATAAACAAACAAAAACTCAAGACCTCAGTGCAAAACCTGCTGATGTTGGCATTTTTGTCCTCATGGATTAGTCTGATACAGTTGATAGGAATTCCCTATTCATACTTGCAGTTAAACATTCCTTAGACCAACAGCTATGCATAACTGAACACAACAACAAAGGCTATCTGAAAAGTACCAGCTCAGCAGAACCCAATGTCCACATCCCTGGCACGTAGTGGTCACTGGTTACACAATTTTTACTTCAGTGCAGGGGAATTATTCTCTCTAACATTATAAATGAATTTATGCTCATATAAATACCAAAAAAAAAAAAAAAAAAATTCTGAACTGGATAATTAATTTGTCCCTTGTTGATGAATTTGTCATCATTTACTCACCCTAATGTTGTTCCAAACCTGCATGACTCTCCTTCGTGATCTTTGAGACATGGGTTCTAATAATGCATTTCATTAAAATTGGAAAGACAATTTTTCTAACTTCCTACTAGGAAAAGTGCAATGGAATGCCACTTAAAGTCAGAATTCCAACTTGGAAACTCGTGCAGAAATTTTCAACTCTAAATTTCACTGTGATGCAGGTCCGGGATGTCACACAAACATGTAGACACCCTGGGAGACATTCAAAGTAAGTGATAAACATTCACTTTTATTAAATAATATTGATAAATGAGTCTGACATTAAATAAAAGTTCCAAAGTTACATGATATTAAAGCTTGTTTAACAAACGTTAAACAATGATTACTTTCTTTTGATAATCGTACACTTGTAGCACAAATACTAGCGTGGCAGCATTTATTGTTGCTTGGAGATGTCTCTGGTGACAGTCAAACCCCTGATAAGCTAAAGAGAGCGTTACAGTTTGGTTCCCTTACACGTCATATTCCGAGCATCTGGCAATGGAATGCCTTTATGGTCGGAGTTTGGAGATGTCAAGTAGGAATACCCCACATCCGACTTGAATGGAACGCAGCATAATCTCACTGAAACCAGGAAGTAGTCGCATTCACTCTGAGACATGGGATTTGGTCTGGTGAAAACCAGGAAATAATCATGATCATATAATTAAGGGTGAGTGGTGCTCTTTTTCATTCTAAAATAAAAATTTTGCTCCACTGATGTTTAGGTTTAGGGTTGGGGCTTGGGTTAGGGGGTAGGGTTAATACAATCTGCATTCCTGAGTACTATTTTACATAATTTACAACAAAAATAGAACTTACTTTGGGCGCAACCCTGTGGATATTTCACCTCAATAGCGCTTCCAACTTGCGCCACAAGGGGCAGTGGTTTCAAATTTCGGTAAACACCGACTTGTGTCATCTGCAGAACTTTTCACCTTCTGTCACCAAATTCACAGTGTGATCAGTCTGGAATGCAAAAAGAGAAGTTTAGCCGAATGTTGATTCTGCTGTTTTCCTTTCAATGAAAATGAATGGTAACCTGGTGCTGTCAAGCTCCACAACTCACAAAATGCACAATAAAAGTAGTCTGTATGGCTCGTGAGCTATATTAAGTCTTCTTAAAGCATAAAATACAATTGCAATCTTCTCCTCCATTGGAATTTTCAAATCTCTTTCCTGTTTGCATTTTCAAATATGGCATGTCAAGTCATGTCACGCCAGGTTTGATGACAATGAAAACAGATGTCATCAATCGATCATGACATGCCAAATATAGTCCTTTAATGTCCTTTTTAATTTTTTCATTATATGTAAAAGAGTAGTGTGAACAAATAAGGATGACAGAATTGTCATATTTGTAAGAACTATGCCTTTAAAAAAAAAAATTTATGTAGCATCCTGTAACATTGTATATGTTAGACGTCAATTAGATGTACTAAGAGATTGATGATTGCTGGCATCAAACCACACTGCACATAACCGACCTCACTGACCTCTCAAAGATTCTCGCACCACTGCCACATATGGAAACTGTCTGTAACTCACGCCATGATCCTCTCTCTCTCTCTCTCTCTCTCTCTCTCTCGCTTTTTTTTTTTCATTCTTTGTGAGTGGCCCATATACGTACAAATACTATTTCTTACCCAGCCAACAGCCAAAGTAGATCTTACCAAATCTTACATTTTCAGAAAACATCTTTCCATAAAAAAAACTTTTTTTTTTTCTTAACTACAAATTAATATTAAGTGAACTTAATTACACAAGCTCTATTTTATAGTTGTATCTTACTGTATAATTGTCAACAATTGTCTCATTTCTGTGAGGAATTTTAGGAGAAACATCTGAGACAAAGTTGATACTTCAATTGCAATTTGGTCTCCTGAGCTATTTAAGAGAAACTTTTGACCAATAGAATTTTCCTCTGGAAGATACACATAACCTAATACAACATAATAATATTTGGATTGCTTAACATGATGAGGCTGATGGATGAGGCAGAACTGAGGAAGAAGTTTTCTTTTCAATTCTGTTTTGCCACTAGGGGGAATGCACACAAGGAGCAATCAGCTGAGTTGCCTCTTTGTGCTGTTAACACCATACAACTACATCACAGAGTCCTTCTTATGACCCAAGTTATTATCTGAAACTCTAATAG
Source organism: Xyrauchen texanus (assembly GCF_025860055.1). Classification (NCBI taxonomy): domain Eukaryota; kingdom Metazoa; phylum Chordata; class Actinopteri; order Cypriniformes; family Catostomidae; genus Xyrauchen; species Xyrauchen texanus. Next base: position 20,666,117 of record NC_068302.1, on the reverse strand, counting down.
AAAATCACACAGTGACTGGCATTATTGTTACATATACAGTATATAAATGCAACCAAAGGTGGTGTCAGTGACCTGGGGCTGTATAAATACACTCATGTGGGTGGTCATATAAAGCAACAAATATTATACTTTGTTACTGACCTTCAGAAGTTCATTTCAGCAAGTTTTGGGTCATGTTTAAATACTGATACCAGATAGCAAGCTGAGCACAGAGGCGTTCTGCCTAAGAACAGTGTAAACTAAATACTGCTTGGTGTGTGGTCTCCTACCTCCCAGGATTGTTCCGGGAGCTTGCTTTCTTCCTGGGTTCCAGGGAAAAATTGTCTGGCATAATGAATTGAATGTTCGCCTTAACTTTACCAGAGAAACCACAACTCTATTATTTTCAATGAGGATGCAAGACTTGTAACCCACACAAGAAGAGACAGTCACAATGTAAAAGAAAACTGCTTTTATTACAGAGCAGGCAAAAGTACAAAAGGGCAAATCCAGAGAAGAGTAGTCGTGGGGAGCGAAAAGGTCGAAGCCGGGGAATCAGAATATGGCAAAGGGGCAAATCTACAGAAGAGTGGTCAAGGGAAGCGTAAGGTCGAAGCCGGGGAATCAGAATAAGTATTTCGAATAAGACAAGCGAGTTGAATAGACAGGGGAAGCTAGGGGAACACTAGAGCTGGCAAAGCGAAGGGGTAAACTAAACAATAACCAACAAGTGTGAAACGAAAGGGCAGCGTATATATAGGGGAAAACGAACAGTGCAGGTGAAACTAATAATCTAGTGATTGGGACGAGTGTGGGTGAAACTAATAATCTAGTGATTGGGACGAGTGCGGGTGAAACTAATACTCTGGTGATTGGGAGCGAGCGTGAGAGCCAGAGGGGGCGGGGTGAACTTGAGGATCAGAGTTCGTTACAGTACTTCCCCCTCTGCTACGGACGGCTCCGGACGGCCGCGCTCGGTTGCGAGGAGCGCGACCTCTGGGAAGTGGTGCGGGACGATCGGGATGCTGGCGATGGTAATCTAGCTTGAGCGCTTGGTCCAGGACATCCCTTGACCGTACCCACGACTGTTCCTCAGGTCCGTAGCCCTCCCAGTCTACCAGATACTGCAACTCGCCACCCCGACGTCGGGAGTCTAGCGAGGCCCGGACCGTATAGGCGAGTTGTTGGTTAAACAATAACCAACAAGTGTGAAACGAAAGGGCAGTGTATATATAGGGGAAAACGAACAGTGCAGGTGAAACTAATAATCTAGTGATTGGGACGAGTGCGGGTGAAACTAATAATCTAGTGATTGGGACGAGTGCGGGTGAAACTAATACTCTGGTGATTGGGAGCGAGCGTGAGAGCCAGAGGGGCGGGTGAACTTGAGGATCAGAGTTCGTTACAGTACTTCCCCTCTGCTACGGATCGGCTCCGACGGCCGGCCTTCGGTTGCGAGGCGCGACCTCTGGGAAGTGGTGCGGGACGATCGGGATGCTGGCGATGGTAATCTAGCTTGAGCGCTTGGTCTAGGACATCCCTTGACCGTACCCACGACTGTTCCTCAGGTCCGTAGCCCTCCCAGTCTACCAGATACTGCAACTCGCCACCCCGACGTCGGGAGTCTAGCAAGGCCCGGACCGTATAGGCGGGTTGACCTCCGACATCGAGTGATGGAGGGGGTATTTGGACTGCCATGGGCGGGAACATGGGGCTATAGAATACTGGCTTTAAAAGGGAAACGTGAAACACAGGACAAATTTTGTAGCGGGGTGGCAAAAGCAATTTAGAAGTGACTGGGTTAACTCTTTTAACAATTTTAAAAAGGCCGACATACTTAGGGCTGAGCTTCTTAGATGGGAGACGGAGACGGATGTCTCGGGTGGAGAGCCAAACCCTTTGGCCCGGATGGAAAAGGTGGGCAGGACGGCGTCGGCGGTCTGCCTTAGACTTCTGGGTCTGGGTGGAGCGTTGTATCCGGTCATGGGTGGCTCTACAGACCTGGGCACACCTCCGGGCCCAGGCATCCACCGCCGGAACGTCGCTGGGATCAGCTTCCCACAGGAAAAAGGGTGGTTGGTAGCCCAGGACGCATTGGAAAGGGGTAAGACGAGTCGAAGAGCTGACCAGGCTGTTCTGGGCGTATTCGGCCCAGGGGAGGTAGGTGTGCCAGCTGCCTTGGTTCTGGGCGCAGTAGGCTCTCAGGTATCTGCCAATCTCTTGGTTGAGGCGCTCGGTCTGACCATTGGTCTGGGGGTGGTATCCCGAGGAGAAGTTGAGTTGGACACCCAGTCTGTCATTGAAGGCTCGCCAGAAGCGAGATGTGAATTGGGTACCCGGATCTGAAGTGATCTCCTCGGGAATACCGAAGTTTCTGAAGATGTGGTTAATCATGTGGTTGGCCAGTTGTGTAGCGTTGGGCAACCCGGGTAGGGGAATCAGGCGGCACATCTTGGAGAATCGGTCTATCACAACTAGGATCTCGGTCCGACCGTCGGAGGGGGGCAAGTCGGTAATGAAATCCATGGCGAGGTGGGACCACGGTCGGTCAGGTATAGGTAACGGTTGGAGGAGTCCGGCGGGAAGGTGACGAGGCATTTTGGACTGGGCACAGACTGGACACGAGAGAACATAGTCGTGGACGTCGTCCTTGAGTGAGGGCCACCAAAATCTCCTAGCGAGTAGCTCGGTAGAACGGGTAATCCCCGGGTTGCCAGAACAAAGGGAAGTGTGAACCCACTGCATCAGCTGAGGGCGAATAATGGTGGGTACATACATCTTGTTGGGGGGGTTTGAGGAGGCGCGGGCTCGTCGCCTTGAGCCTGCAGGATGGCCTCCGTCAGTTCCCACCTAACGGGTTGAAGAGACGAGAGAGGGCGTCAGCCTTGATGTTCTGGGAGCCCGGGCGAAAAGTAACAGAAAAGTTAAAATGGGTGAAGAACATCGCCCACCTGCCTTGTCGAGGGTTCAACCTCTTGGCTGAGCGAAGGTACTCCAGGTTCTTATGGTCGGTGAAAACGACGAAAGGGAACCTAGAGCCCTCCAACCAATAGCGCCATTCCTCCAGGGCTAGCTTGATGGCCAGCAGCTCTCTATTCCCGACGTCGTAGTTCTGTTCGGGGAGGACAGTTTATGGGAGTAGAAAGCACAAGGGTACAGCTTTGCGGGAGTCCCGTGTGGTTGGGAGAGTACAGCTCCCACCCCTACCTCTGAGGCGTCTACCTCTACCACGAACGGGAGAGTGGGATTGGGTTGTTGGAGAACTGGGGAGGTCGTAAAGGCCTCCTTTAGGGCCTGGAAGGCCTGCTGGGCGGGTGCGTTCCAAGTGAGGAACCTCGGGTTGCCTCGTGTCAGAGACGTGAGAGGTGCGGCGATCTTACCAAAGTCTCTGATAAAACGTCTGTAATAGTTGGCGAAACCCAGGAACCGTTGGAGCTCCTTGAGCGTCCTAGGCTCAGGCCAGGACAAGACTGCGGCAACCTTGTCGGTCTCCATCTCCATAGTTCCGGCAGACAGGACATAGCCCAAGAAGGAGACGGAGGGACGGTGAAAGGCACACTTCTCTGCCTTTACGAACAGGTCGTGTTCTTGCAGTCTCTGTAACACTCTCGAGACGTGAACGGTGTGTTCAGAGAGTGTGGAGGAGTAGATTAAAAGGTCGTCTATGTAGACGACGAGGAAGAGGTCTAGCATGTCCCGGAAGATGTCGTTCATGAACGACTGGAACACCGAGGGGGAGTTGGCGAGGCCGTACGGCATCACCAAGTACTCGTAGTGCCCCCTGGTGGTGATGAACGCAGTCTTCCACTCGTCTCCCTTGCGGATGCATACAAGGTTGTACGCGCTCCTGAGGTCAAGCTTCGTGAAGATCTTAGCCTTACTGACCTGCTCGAGGGACGGATGAGAGGCAGGGGGTAGGCGAACTTCACCGTTGCCTTGTTTAGGGCTCGGTAATCGATGCAGGGGCGAAGCCCAGCGTCCTTCTTGCCCACGAAAAAGAAGCCGGACGCCACTGGGGAGGTGGACGGCCGAATTATGCCCAGACTGAGCGCCTCGTCGATATAGTCGATATAGGCTTTGGTTTCGGGTAACGTTAAGGGGTATACCCTGCTCTTAGGGAGTGGGGACCCCGGAAGGAGATCGATGGCGCAGTCCACACTACGATGTGGGGGGAGACTAACCTGGGTCTTCTCGAGCACATCAGCGTAGGAAGAGTACTCAGGAGGGATGGAGACCGGAGACTTCACTTCGGGGCTCTCTACAAAGGTGGAGAACACCGGAAGGGAAATACAATGGGACAAACAGTGGTCGGTCCAGCGCAACAGCTCCCCTGTGCACCAGGAAATGTGGGGGTCGTGAAGCGCTAACCAGGGGTGGCCCAAAACCACTGGGTCTCTAGGTGACTGAACAATAAAAAACTGGATGAGCTCTGTGTGAAATAAGCCCACTTGGAGTGACAATGGCATGGTCCGAAAGGAAATAAAACCCGATCCGAGGGGTGCCCCATCCAGAGAATTAACCCTGAGAGGTGGTACGACCGGACTGAGTGGGATAGACAGTTTTTGGACCAAGCCATCATCTAAAAAATTCCCCGCTGCCCCGGAATCAACTAGGGCTGGGGTAGAAAAGGAGACATTGTTAAAACTCAACACCACAGGGAGGCAGACTTGTTTCTGGGTAATGTTGAGAATGACTGACTGGTACAGGGACAGACACAGGTGGAACAAGGTGAAATTGATCGGAAATAGTACGTACTGTGTGCAGTATTTCCTGTATCTGCTGTCCCTGAGCCGTGAGCGCTTGGTCGTGTTTCCCAACCGTAGATCCTTGGGCAGAACGTGCCGTGCAAATCCGCTCTAGCGAGCTGCAGAATCCTCCGTGGGTTCCATTGTGACTGTCTTCAGTAGGGTTGGTTATTCTGTAACCCGCACAAGAAGAGACAGTCACAATGTAAAAGAAAACTGCTTTTATTACAGAGCAGGCAAAAGTACAAAAGGGCAAATCCAGAGAAGAGTAGTCGTGGGGAGCGAAAAGGTCGAAGCCGGGGAATCAGAATATGGCAAAGGGGCAAATCTACAGAAGAGTGGTCAAGGAAAGCGTAAGGTCGAAGCCGGGGAATCAGAATAAGTATTTCGAATAAGACAAGCGAGTTGAATAGACAGGGGAAGCTAGGGGAACACTAGAGCTGGCAAAGCGAAGGGGTAAACTAAACAATAACCAACAAGTGTGAAACGAAAGGGCAGCGTATATATAGGGGAAAACGAACAGTGCAGGTGAAACTAATAATCTAGTGATTGGGACGAGTGCGTGTGAAACTAATAATCTAGTGATTGGGACGAGTGCGGGTGAAACTAATACTCTGGTGATTGGGAGCAAGCGTGAGAGCCAGAGGGGGCGGGGTGAACTTGAGGATCAGAGTTCGTTACACTTATTAACGATAGATAATCGTTAACTATAAATAACAAAAACAATGTTGTTTAATGTCACTTTATACATTATCTCCAATACATTATACATAATATAAAGTAAACTATCGTGAATTAAAATGAAACTCTAACAATCAGTTATAACAATTAAAATAGAAAAAAGAATAAGGGAGATTGTATCTACATGTGTTTTTTTATTATAAACATTTTAAAATATTAATACATTTTAATATTAATAACAAAAATTAATACATTTTAGCAAGTACTTGTCTCCTTATGTAAATAATGTAAAATAAAAATGCACTATGTCTTAGTATGATGAACAGGTTTCTTTCTGATCCCAAATTGAATCTTTCCAAATAATAGGTCTAAAACCAATTGACAATAAAGCTGTTCAGCTTGCAGTCCAAAAGCCTGGAAGATAACTCACCAAGGGTTCCCTCAGGATTTAACTTTTTTTTTTAACTTATGTGTAAAATATGGGCTGTGGTATACCAAGGTATGACTGTGTGTAATATATGTTGTAGAAAAAAACGTCCACGTATCGTCAATTAATGTTTACCACAGACCTTATTTTACACATACAGTAAGTTTATTAAACCCATAGGAACTCATGGCGAATTAGACTTACGGATTCGCCAACAAATTGATATAACAGCTGAAGAGCTCTATAGGATGGTGGAGATGCTAGCTTACAATTATTAAGTATAAGTAGTACAAATGTCGGCAAAATTGGTGGAGAGTGCAAAATAATTGATTGCTAAAGTTCTAAGGTCCTAATTTAATCAAATATGCACATTTATATACCTATACAGTATGTATAGACCATTTCAAGGACATAAACAGTAACAAAGGAATTAAAACACTACTGCGCATGACTGGCCCTGAAGCAATTCTAGTTGCAGCAAACCAGAACTGTCAAAATAAAATGACTAGCACGTCATTTTAGGGTCTTGCTAAAACAGAATAAGGAAGATATTTGCAAAAAATAAAAAAATAAAAAAATGAAAATAAACAATGAGGTATCTTTACCGGATCCTTTAAATAAGACTGAGTCAACAAATTTTCTCAAAGAACATCAAACTTTTACCTGAATTGACTTATCCAGATGTGTTGTTGATACTGAGCTTGTTTACGCAAGAGAGGTGATGAAATTGCATCATAGTTTAAATGCTTACAAACAATTATTTCCTCAGCAGGGAGATCGGGAATACTGGGTTATAATCAGGGATGTAGTGGAGGCTAAATGCACGTAAACGCCGTTTACGCACCTCCCAAAAGTCGGAAATAGCGTTTACCCACCTCCAAAGTGGGTTTATCCACCTCTAAATTGCGTTTATCCACCTCTAAATAGATAGTTCCTAAGCCATTTTAAATTAAGCTTATTTCATTTTAGTTTCATATTGTTCATTATTAGTTTCATAGGTTGTTAAACCTAAGACGAAGTCTTTCATAATGCGCTGCTGCCAGTGTTTCCCATGCGCGTGCATCGATATTAACTACTACCAGCTATATACAGCGTGCTGACCTCAAAAATCCAGCTGTATTCTAACAATAACTTAGCTCTCCTTATTAGCTAGGCTCCTTGCATGCTGGCTAATAAGTAATAACTGACAGTGCTGTGTTGGACAGATTTATGCAGCGGTGTTCCATGACGGAGAGAGCGCAAGAGGTACGGGTGAGAGAGAGAGAGGGACGAGCGAGAGGTAGCCTAGTGCTGCTTGTGAATGCTTCTGACTCTCTGCAATCAAATATGATTTTAAATAGGCTTAGTAGAAAATAAAAAATAAATCGAAAATCAATGTGTGGCGGTCAGCGTTGATATTGTGGCGGGCCGCCACAAATAAATGAACGTATGGGAAACCCTGGCTGCATTACTGTCAGTGTTGACCAATCAGCAGGAAGCAGCAGACTGCATCAAGATTCATCCGTCACTCACTAGCCCAAACGTCTCATGTAGAACCACTGTATATTATTTTGTGTTCAAAATGGAACTTATATTGTCTTTCTTCTGTTAATTACAGAAACTGAGTTTTCTTAAAATTAAAATATGTGGCACCAAATTCATTCTTCTTCAGATTCATTTTACTATCTAATCTATTTTGATAATCAATTAGTCGGGTTGAGTCATTTTTTAAGACAAAAGTAAAAAATTATTTGATTCCAGCTTGTTAAATGTGAATATGTTCTAGTGTCTTCTCTCCTCTGTGACAGTAAACTGAATATCTTTGAGTTGTGGACAAAACGAGACATTTGAGGACGTCATCCTCCTGGGCTTTTGGGAAACACTGATCCACATTGTTCTGACATATTATAGACCAAACAACTAATTGATTAATCGAGAAAATATTCAACAGATTAATCAACTATGAAAATAATCCCTAATCATTATGTACAAGCGCATTGCATTGGAAGCCCTGGATATAAGCCTCCCTCTCTATCTCTCTTAAATATTTTTGTTCTCTCTGTTTTGTCTTTTAGTAAACTTTATAGATTTCAACCATATTATTCCTTCTTGGGTCTCTTTAACAAGAACTTAGATTAATGTATGAATTGAATAGTGATTGTGTGACCTATGATGAGGGAACAACCAGTGATACCCTTGGTAGTACCATCAAATGATAGCCTATAGCGATGTCATCAGGATACACATACACCGGTAGGCAGTGGCCCACCTTACCGGGTGACCACATCGTGGTCCACCAGAATTTATAGTTTACCCACCTCTTTTTTTACCACTACACCTCTGGTTATAATCAATTAAGCCTTTCAATAAAGCTGTCTATGAAACCTGCAGACAAGTTAAGGATTTATTTTGTAATGATAAAAATTATTTTAGAGCTTAACTTCCAAACTTCCAGTTATTTGGCATACATTTAATTCACGTTCCAGAGATAAGATGTGTGCTACAGTTGTTAGTACTGCACGGTACTTCGATGCAGCAGTTCATGCGTCCATTTGTCATTGCTGTTTCGGAGATCTAAACACTTTAATTTCCAATAACTGGCATTTTATGGCAGTAGCGTTAACGTTAGTAACATTAATTGGGTTAAAGTCACTATAAATGAAGAGCCTACAGCTGTTGATTTGTATGAGGGTACGTTCTATTCCGAAGTGACCATCCCTATGCCCTATTCCATTCAAAATGTTACCATCCACTGTGAAAGGCTAAAAGGTGTGGGTCTCAAAAATAAGGTCATTCAGGACAAATTTTTAAAGTCATATTTATTGGAAACTCAGTATGAAGCGATCTTAAAGCATTACTATCATGATTCTTCTCCCTTCAAAGTGCCCTTTGATGGGGGATTTATCCTGCTTGAAACCAGTCTGAGTTTGCGTCTAGCAGGAACTGTTCAAGGAACAAAAAGATGTGATACATTTTTAAAAATTTAAACACCAGAGACGGATTAAGAACTGAGAGGCCCATGGGCCGGTACACCGTGGAGGCCCCCCATGACGTTACTACTGTAGGTTCACCTTTATGTGCTACAGGACCCTTGGCAGATTTGGTTGGATTTTTCAAAGTGATGGAAGATAAGTTTAGAGCAATGTCTTACATGACCAGTTACATGTACTTTTACATGCGTTATTAATAGGGATGTGCAAGGTATTCAAATACCAAAATTACTATTCGGTTATTCTGCACATGTTTACAGGTCGTCAACCGATCTGAGTCCAAAGGTACCTGGCAAACCTTCAGGATTTGGGCCAGGTTTGGGCCACTTTTTTAATTAGGCTATGGGGCATTATGGGCTATTCAAACGTGCGTCGAGGTCACGTAAACATGCACTGGACGTATTGTTAATTTTCTACATGTAAAGCACTTTGTGATTTTTATCTGTGAAAGGTGCTATATAAATAAAGTTTACTTACTTACGTTCCTTTATCTGTGCTCACGCTGCTGTAGTCCAGCACGCATTCGGCTGAACAAATGGTGTTCAGCCGAATGGTGTTCAGCCTACTGAGGGCAGTGGTGGCTCAGTGGTTGAGGCTCAGGGTTACTGACCAGAAGGTCGGGGCCCCAGCACCACCAAGATGCCACTGTTGGGCCCTTGAGCAAGGCACTTAACTCCAGGTTGCTCCGGGGGGATTGTCCCTGTAATAAGTGCACTGTAAGTCGCTTTGGATAAAAGCGTCTGCCAAATGCATAAATGTAAATGTAACAAATGTTATTTCACATAAGGTTGACATTTACGTGGCTTTATAATAAATATCTTTAAAAAATTTAAAAAATTTGAGCTCAGGGCCCTTTGGGTTTAGAGGTTCCTGGGCAACGGCCCAATCGGCCCGGTGGTTAATCCGTCCCTGGTAAGCCCTATACATGTATAAAAGAAAATTTGTAAGCAGATTTGTATTCACAATCAAATGTAATTCACAATGTGAGAGGTAAATTCCAAGAGTAAACATTATACAGGTTCAAAACCATTTTAAAACATTGAGATTTGTGTTGTTCTTTGAATCTTGTCAGGTGTTCACTGTAAATCTTCTGACTCAAGAGACTAGATTCTTGTTGTTAAAAGTTTGCATTTTAACTGGATATATGAACTCACAAACACATTCAAACACACACATGTCTCTGTTAATCAAGAAAGTATGACCATAATTCACAGTTGTGTTTGTATAAACTGCCTGTCAGTAACAATCCTCACAATTTCAGGAAAGACCAGCCTGCTCCAGACGTGAATATACACACAAGACGAGACACACTAACCTAGGGCGAATTTTGGTGGTTTAAAATTGACTGCACTTTTGGAAAAAACATTGTATACAGGGGAGTATAGCCTTTTACCTATCACAGAAGATTTTAATTCACTCTAGAAACCAATACAGTCATCATGATAAATCATAAGTTGTACAAGATGGCAAATTCAGAAATATTCATTCACAACTCACAACTTGTTAATAACTTCTTGTGATTTGATTAGATTCCTTGTCTCATAAGTAATCTGCCTACCACCAAAAACACTGTAAAATCATCAGTCCATAGGGTAATGTTGTTTAAAACTCTGACAATTACTTCAGACATTTCTTTCACAGCAGTTTAGCTGAATATAAATGATATTTGAACTAGTTATCAAAAATCTCAGATGTTTTGAAAGATTACTAAAATACTCAATCCCAGTGCTCTTTTTGTCATCTGTGGGGCCTGTCCAAGACTTACAGAATGAAAAAAGACAGGCATCTGCTTCACAAATACAATTGTAAGAAGTGTTTATTTTCCCATGATGTTCCTCTCAGTCACTGCACACGTGCAAAGACCAATGCAGCACATGTGGCCATAAGTCTTCCCTAATGCAGTGTTTGACAGTCAAGAATAATCACTTTCACAATACAAACAAGTTCTGGCACCAGGCTTCTCTGTGTAAGCTTTCTGACCAAAAGACAAAAGGTATTTCAATGAAGCTCTCCAGGTGTCACACTGAATCTGTGTCAATCCTGCACACCACAGTTGAGATAAACCCAATTGAGGACACATGAAAAGAAGTTAATTCATTCTTTTTTGTCCCATTTCTCATTATTGTTATTATTATTTTATATGATTATTACCTGGTGTTGGTTTCAAAGTTAGATAAGAACAATAATTATATTTCTGTTCATTTCAGATTAACTTTTTTCAAGAATGTGTCATTGCAAATACTTTATGATCCATATTTACCTGCACATAATTGTAAAAAAAGACTTGCATCTAGGTCCCACTGTCATAAGATGCTGATGCTACCAGGGGTGTAAAAAGTACTCAGATATTATACTTAAGTGAAAGTATGGATACTGGTGAAATTTTTATTCAATTAAAAGTCCAAGCATCTAGCCAAAAACATACTTGAGTGAAAGTAAAATAGTATTCACATTAAATTGTACATAACTATTAAAAAATCTAAAAGTAATTAGCTAGAATTAAATTAAGAGAGGAGATTATGTGAGAGATGATGTTGTTAAATTTGATTGGTTTTAAAGTCACCTTTTTATTGTCTGTGACGACTGTCATATTTCTCACCCAGCGGCATTCCCAACCAGGTCATACAATTATTTTACAATAACTAGATATTTGCAAAATTACACTGGTGGAGTGAACACTGGGGGCACTAAAACAACTACTTTTAACCATTCTCTCAAATCACAGGTAAAACAGCAGATTAAAAAACACTTCTCACTCTGTTCCTCTTATCACATATAAACACTTTTACTATAGCTCATGACTCATTTTAACGTTTGCAATACATGACCAACTCAATTTACAAGATTGTTTGAGTGTGATAAAATTGCACGGTAGCTCACCTGATGGAGTGTTGCATATGCGATGCAAAGAAATGTGGTACGAGTTCTGAAGAGCATATGAATTTTGATGTCAGAGCACCCAACCCCTTCAGACATAGAGAAAGCTAAACCTGCTACCAAACCTTGCTGTTGAGCAGATGGATGAATTCAATAAAATTCATAATTATTATTTAGTCAGATTATATTATATTTATTATCATTATTATCCTCATTATCATTGATGGTTTTATAGTTGTTATTATTATAATGAATAGTTGCCTAACAACAACAAAAACAACAATAATAATTCAGCAATTATTAGAAATTCATAGATATGATTGAAATATGTAGGCAAGTGTAGAAATAAAGACATGTACACATTTAATTAAAAAAGCCTTTTGTTTTTATATATATTTGTAGTGAATCATCATTTTTTATTCATAACGTCTAATCTGTAGAAGTAGCAGGCTTTTAGAATAAAGTTTAGGACAAAACAGTCAATGTTTCTCACTTCGTGCTTATATGTTTGAATGAATATGTCATGGGTGGTCACATTCGGTCTAGTCACACAAATATTTCATTGTGTTCAAAGCTCAAATCAGATCAGAAATTCTGCCTCTGCAGGTGGCCAGAACTCCACAGAGACACCGTGCAACACTGCCATTTGACAATCTGTAATTTGTTGGATGCAGTGAAAAGGTGGCTTCAGTCCAGTAAGACAAATGAAAATGATCTGCAAAAATATAATGAATACTTTAAGTTTAAATAAAATTGTATGGAGAAAAAGTACAAATTTTCTTTGGAAATGTAATTAAGTAAAAGTACAAGTATTCGTTTTAAATGGCACTGGAGTAAAGTAAAAATCCCCCAATATAATACTTAAGTATAATACTTTAGTTTAATACAATTACTTTACAACCCTGGATGCTACTAAAAGCTCAGTGTGAAAAACAAGCCTATTAATTTTCTTTGAACTTAATTTCTTAAAATTCCATATGCTTAGATTTTAAGTGTTGGGGGGCCAGGGTAGCTCAGCAAGTAAGACGCTGACTACCACACCTGGAGTCGAATGTTCGAATCCATGGCATGCTGAGTGACTCCAGTCAGACTTCCTAAGCAACCAACTGGCCTGTTTGCTAGGGGTAGGTACAGTCTCATTGATGTAACCTTCTTGTGTCACCATAATGTGGTTCTCGCTCTCGGTGGAGTGCGTGGTGAGATGTTTGTGGATGCCGCAGAGAATAGCTTTAAGCCTCCACACATGCTACGTCTCCGCGGTAACGCACTCAACAAGCCACATGGTAAGATGCACGGATTGACTGTCACTACACCACCATGATGACTTAAAGCACATTGTAATTGGGCATTCCAAATTAGGGGAGAGTAAAAAAAAAGATTTTTAGTGTTTCTTTCTTTTCTTTCTTTTTTTATTTAGAGAAACAGGGACAGCGTACAATAAACATTAACCTCTAGGGGAAAGATGCATAGTACCAGGTTTTAGCTCAAGAGCTAATTTCCACCCGTAGTCCCTGGGCAGGCTGATGTTATAATAAAATACATAATACATCATACATACATGAATAAATGAAATTTACATTGACCAAATAAATAATAATAAAAAATTCAAGTCATTACATGCACAACATCGGTCACATATGGGTGCAAATTTGATTTGACAAAAGCCATTTCTTTGCCAGACGTGAGAATGTGTAAAAGTTTGTACTTCTTATCAACTCTATAGGCAACATATTCCACTGACGAGAAGCCACACAAGAAAAAGCACAGTTTCCATATGCTGTCCTGCATTTAGGGTCCTCTGGACTCGTCTGAACCAGCCGGCCGGGGAACAGTCGTGGGGCTGAGGGCGGGGACACCGTGTCCGGGGAGCTGGGACTGTTGAGGCCTGAAAGCAGAGTGCCGTGAGAACGGCATTTGCGGGCCATGTGACCCAGAGACAAAGGAAATAGCTGAGAATTTGGGTACTGCGGCAAATGAAAAAACACAAGATTCTCCTCCCGGCCCTCCACCGGGGGACAGAGCGGTCTTACCACCTCCGGAGCTAACGTCTTGGACTCTGGGTGCGTTGTCTCAGGAGTGCCTGGGAGCCTTCCGGGTCCTCGAGGGGGTCCGTGAGACAGGGGGCGTGTGCTTCCCGCGGTTTGCTCGACGCTGGGGCTGAGAGCTGGGCCCAGGTTGAGGCGGAGCAGAAGGTCTTCTAGCAGCGGGAGGATGCCCTCGGTGAGCAGACGGGGCAGAGGCCGTGGCGGCAGGCTTGCGGCGAGGCATGATGTGAGAAATGGCCTCTGTCTGCTTCTTCACCGTGGAGAACTGCTGGGCGAAGTCCTCGACAGTGTTGCCGAAGAGGCCAAACTGGGAGACAGGGGCGTTGAGGAAGCGAGTCTTGTCAGCTTCACGCATCTCGACCATGTTCAGCCATTGCTGACGTTCCTGGACCACCAGCGTGGCCATCGCCTGCCCAAGCGCCTGCGCTGTGACCTTCGTCGCTCTCAGGGCGAGGTCGGTCGCTGAGCGCAGTTCCTGCAGCGTGTCGAGGTCAGGGCCACCCCGTGCATGTTTCGCAGTGCCTTGGCTTGGTGGACCTGCAGGAGAGCCATGGCATGCAGGGCGGAAGCGGCGCCTCCGGTGGTGCTGTAGGCCTTCGCGGTCAGCGAGGATGTTGCTCTACAGGTCCGGGAAGGGAGTACAGGGTGGCCCCGCCAGGTGGCCCCGCCAGGTGGCCCTATCCATCTGGGGAATCGCCGTGTACCCGTGGCACGCTCCGCTGTCGAGGGTGGCAAGGGCAGATGAGCAGGTGGCGGTGTGACGAGTGGAGAAGGGTGCTCTCCACGAAGACGTCAGCTCATCATGCACCTCCGGGAAAAACGGGACCGGGGGGCGAGGCTGTGAGCGCCGCCCAAACCCCAGGAACCAGTCATCCAGCCGTGATGGCTGTGGGGAGGATGGAGGGTTCCAATCCAAGCCCATGCTGTTGGCTGCCCGGGAAAGCATGTCAGCCATCTGTGCGTCGGCCTCAGCCTGGGCATGCAGGCCCGAAAGCGGCAGCCCAGGGGAGTCCTCAGCGTCAGATACCACGCCCTCTGATGCCGCGGCGAGCTCATCTGCTTCGATCGCTGGAGGGTAGGCGGACTGGCTGTAAGGCCAGTCGCCATTGCCTCGAGCACGGACGAGAGTCAACAAGCGTGCTGGGGTGCGGGTGGTCCGAGGGGGGTACCCGGCGGAGCTGCACCTGCTGCCATCCCCAAATCGCTTCCATCACCAACCGCATCGTCCTCAATCCCGTGGGAAGAAGGAGCAATGTGGGGGGCGGCTGGAGTGGCTTGCTTATGGTTGTAAGCAAGCCGCGACCGCAACGTTGTCATGGTCATGTTCTCGCAGTGAGAACATGAACAGTCCACAAACGTAGCCTCGGTGTGATCGCTACCCAGACACACGAGACAACGCCTGTGGCCGTCTGAAGCGGAGAGCACTCTACCGCATCCAGAAACAACACAGGGCGGAAAGGCATCTTTATAAAGACGCGTCCTTAAATGGACGTTCAACGCCGCTGTGTTTTGCTCTTTTAGAGGAAATTACTCTTTTAAATAAAATCACTCTTTTATGAAAAAACTCGCGAGAGTTCTTTTAATCTGCGCTGTAGAAGCACCCAGGGGCAGGAATGCACAGCCGTGCAAACAGGAGAAAGCCGCTGTTGTGCGACGTAAGGTCCAACAGCATGCAGCAGAGGAATGACAGGAACTCTGTGTGTAACACGCAGCAATTGCAGACATGACCATCGGCTGCGAAGAAATTTTCTGAATAAACTCCCGTATTTGCGTCGCTTAAATATCCATATGTCCGGGGGCGGGATATGCAAATACTGGCTGCCCATAGATCAGAGGTGGATATCGGCACTCAAGAGAGACCCCTAGTGTACAACGTGGAGAGAGCGACAGAAGGGGAACGTAATTTTACAGTCGTTTTATGGTTTGTTGACATTACATCATCATAGCAACGATGTCACGATTCCCTTGTTGTCTGCCCTGGGTTTCACTTGTCATTGTTAAATGTACTACACTTCCCAGAATCCACCTGCCATCACCACTGCCATTTTGTTCATTGTTCTCACCTGTGTCTAATTCAGTCATCACTCCCTGGTTATTTAAGCCCTGCTTTTTGTTCACTCCTTGTCGTTCGTTGAATGTTGTCAAGCCTGATCTGTGTTTCCCTGCCTGAGTTCTTAGTTTTTGTTTGTTTCCCCATTGAGGGTTTTTCCTTTGTGTTTGTTTAATAAATAAAGAAGCCTGCATTTAGATCCTCTCTCCTCGCTGCCTCATTCGTAACAGAACGAACGACCAGGAGTGAACAAAAAGCAGGGCTTAAATAACCAGGGAGTGATGACTGAATTAGACACAGGTGAGAACAATGAACAAAATGGCAGTGGTGATGGCAGGTGGATTCTGGGAAGTGTAGTACATTTAACAATGACAAGTGAAACCCAGGGCAGACAACAAGGGAATCGTGACAAACGAAGTTGTAAAATTGGCTATAACTTTAATCAGAAAAGGTTAGTAAGTGATTTTATCATACTAAAATCATGTTAACATGAAAATTGTTTACGTCTTGTAGCTATACTTTTGATACAGTGAGTACTTTTAGGTTTACGGATTGGCCCCATTCACTTAATTTGTAAATGCCTCACTGTAAAACTGATTTTTGCTTTTTTTAAAGAAAAGGAGGGGCAGTTCTAAATATATTTTTGTGGTAATCAACAGTGTCACAAATGTTGTTGATTGAGCTTAACTTGTTTGAACCTGGAATATTCCTTTAAAGAGCAAATCTGAGTTCAGTCGTCTTACATCTAGTTACCTTAAAATAAGTAAATTCTGTATGACCGCTAAGTTAAGTGAACTTAATTACACAAACTTTGGAGATGCCATTACTCAGTTCAATTGAGGGAACAAATTTACTCAAATTGGTTTATTAGGGTTTTCAGTGTGGTAGAGTTGTTTGACAATTTAAATAACTTTTTGCAGACATATTGTCTCGCTGTTGCCTGTGTACAATTTAAAGAAAGAAAAGAAGGAATGCAGAATTTTGGTCACACCAAACATATTTTCAATATTCAATTGTTATTAACTCCATGACTTACTACATTAATATTTTAGTATAACAATTAATTGGGCTGTACATACTGCTATACTATTGGAGTTCTTTCTGCAAAGTATGGTTTTCGTTTATCTTATTCTCTGCAACCCTCATCAAAATATCACCCTGCAGGTCCACGGTCCCTGCAGACCCGCAACTGGACCACAACATCTGCACCAAACATATTCCCTTTTCTCAGCCAATCACTCGATCAGTGAATGATGCCTGTTGTTCCTAAATTATTTCATAAGTGCTAACAGGCTCTCAGAGCACCCAGCTATTGTGTTCTGAAGAAAGATCGGGAAGGCCATAAATCTTAAAGGCAGGCATTGATTGGATGATCTCAAAACGCATTGCATTTCAGTTTTGTGTTTAAACACAGATTTTAAAAGCTGAGTGAAAGGATGATATGCACTGTATACTTCACATAATGCAAAATGGTGTAATGAAGGAATAGGAATTTATTTGGCATTGCAAAAAAATCTAAATAAAATATAGCAGAGGGTTTTTTTTTGCACGCGTTTGTTCTAATCCAAGCACTGTGTGTGGTAAATGACTACAGATGTCTCTCTGTCGTATGTCAAACGTAATAGTAAACATGATGAGTAATATGTCAGAGCCTGAAAACATCACATTTGATTTAACACGAGGACGTAGACATAAATGCCAATGATGAATGCCAATGATGCTGTAACGAACACTGGTGAGGGCACCTCCCCCTTCAGTCATCGGAGATCGGGTTCACTGGTGTATTAACCAGTAAAACCACATTCCCCATTAACCCACATATCTAGGTCTGATTATGCTCCAGCTGTGCCTTGTTGTCTCTTCCCTATTTAAGTCATGTCTGTTTTCCACTTCACTGCGAAGTCTTGTTTGCTCCGGCTACATTACCAAGCGTTATCCTGTTTACTCTGAGATTTACCATGTACCAACCTTGCTTTGTTCTCCGACCCTGTTTGATTGCCACTGCCCTGTGAGTACCTTGCCTGTTTATCGATCTCCATTGTCTGCTGCCTGCCCCGATCTTCTGTCTGCTCTGATATCGTATCTGCCTGCCTACTATATTCCTGTCTGCTTGTGGTTTGACCCTGCCAGTACGTTTGATTATTCCTCTGTCCAATAAAACCACTTATGGATCTCAACCCACTTGAGTCTTCATTACAGAAGACTTCGCCAAACACCGATCCAGCGGTGATTTCACGCATGGCCGAAGAACTCTCTGTGCAAGCTAATCTGCTGGCTACACAACAACACCAACTCGGTCGGCTCACGTCAGCGGTAGAAGAGATGATGCACTCCATGCAAGCCTTCCACCAGCCCGCACCTGCACCGGCGCCGGCAGAGCCTCAAGCCAGCGCGGAAGCCGTTGTCAATCCTCATCTTCTCACATCCGCCAGCCCACAATTCGCGCTAACCGACAAATTTGACGGTACGCCCTCTAGGTGTAAGGGGTTCATCATGCAGTGCTCGGTTTTCCTCTCACAAAAAAAAAAAAGAGTAAAATTCTCTTTATGAGCTCCGTGCTCATGGGGAGAGCCCTCGACTGGGCCACCGCGGTCTGGACCAACCAGGGGTTCACCCAGTTTTCCTTTGACTCGTTCAGGCAGGGACTGATTGACGTCTTTGATCACCCCGAGGGTGGTAAGAAGGCCGGCGAACAGCTCCTGGTTCTCCGCCAGGGAAACCGCACGGCGGCGGATTACGCACTCTCCTTCCGCACCCTCGCCGCACAAACTGGTTGGGTGGAGTCCACTCATAAGCTCCTCTTCCGGCAGGGGTTGAATGCGGAACTCCAATCCGAGCTGGCCTGTCGCGATGAGGGAACTTCACTAGAGCAATTCGTCTCCCTGGCCATCCGCATTGACAGCCTCATCCGCTCCAGACATCCAGTTCAGTGGCCCCCAGCCCGGCGGGCCACACCTTTCCCAACGGGACACCAACACCATGATACATCGGAGCCTATGCAGGTCGACCGAACCCACATCTCTCCCGAGGAAAGAGAACGCCGTTTCTCCAACCACCTTTGTTTATACTGTGGCCAAGCTGGACATCAACGTGCCAGCTGCCCGACACGTCCACCACAACCACAACGGCCTGGGGTGAGTCTGTTAATTTCCTCCACGCTGTCTAAAACCTGCCTCGAAGTTCCCGTTAAGCTCATTTACCTAGCGTCCAGTACCGGTGCGCATGCTATGATAGACTCCGGGGCTGCGGACAACTTCATTGACAAAAATTTTTGCAAACAGTACCACATTCCCTTGACGGCTTGCACTCCTTCTTTGACAGTGGCGGCACTAGATGGTCATCCCCTGGGATCCGGCCAAGTGTGTCACACCACCATCGATATTCTCCTGCAGGTGGGTTTACTACACACTGAGACCACATACTTTTATGTCATTCACTCCCCCCACAACCCAGTCATTCTTGGTCTTTCCTGGCTCCGATTACACGAACCACAAGTTTCTTGGCGGAACAGTCAAATCACGCGGTGGGGTCCGGACTGCGCGGCAAGATGCATGAAACCCGTTCTACCTGCCACCGTGGGGGCTACCAAAGTCTTAAAGGGGTCTGATGCCTTCCCCTTGATACCCCCAGCATACGCCGACTTGAGTGAGGCATTCAGCAAGGCCAGGGCGTCACTACTTCTGCCTCACCGTCCCAGCGACTGTGCCATCGAGCTCAAGCCAGGTACTACACCACCCCGAGGCAGAATCTTCCCCTTGTTGGAACCTGAGTCCCTCGCCATGAAATCATACATCGAGGAGGAGCTGGCCAAAGGATTCATTCGTCCATCCACTTCTCCGGCGGCAGCCGGGTTCTTCTTCGTAGGCAAGAAGGATGGTTCTCTTCGTCCTTGCATAGACTATCATGGCCTAAATGACGTCACCGTCAAGTTCTGGTACCCCCTGCCCCTGGTTCCCGTGGCACTAGAACAACTGAGGTCAGCGAAGATCTACACTAAGCTGGACTTGCGCTGTGCTTACAATCTGATCCGCATTCGGGAGGGGGACGAGTGGAAGACCGCCTTCTCTACCACCAGTGGGCATTATGAATATCGGGTCATGCCGTTTGGCTTGTCCAATAGCCCCCCTCGGTGTTCCAGTCCCACATTAACGATGTCTTCAGAGACATGCTCAATCGGTGCCTGATCGTCTACATTGACGACATCTTAATTTACTCAAACTCTCTCGAGGAACACATCATCCAGGTCAGACAGGTACTGAAGCGACTGATCGAACACCAGCTATACGCCAAGGTGGAGAAATGTGAGTTTCACCTGAAGTCCGTCGCCTTCCTAGGGTACATCATCAGCCCTGAGGGGGTGGCCATGGACGACAATAAGGTTCAAGCCGTTCTAAACTGGCCTCAGCCCAACACGGTGAAGGAGCTCCAGCGTTTCCTGGGATTCGCCAAATTCTATCGGCGGTTCATCAGGAACTTCAGCACCGTCGCCTCACCACTCACTGCCATGGTAAAGCAGGGTCGAACCAAGCTTCTCTGGTCCATCGATGCTCTTCAGGCCTTCGACCAGTTGAAGGAACGCTTCACCTCCGCACCGATCCTGCATCACCCCAACCCTGACATCCCTTTCGTGGTGGAAGTCGACGCCTCTGCCACAGGCATTGGGGCCATACTCTCCCAGCGCAAGGTAACCTGCCTAAACTCTTCCCCTGCCTTCTACTCCCAAGAACTCACATCGGCCGAACAGAATTATGACGTTGGCAACCGCGAACTCCTGGCCATGAAGGCCAGCTGGAGGTATGGCGACACTGGTTGGAGGGAGCCAGACATCCCTTCCTGGTCTTTACGGATCACCGTAATCTGGAGTACCTCCGCTCTGCCAAATGACTCAGCCCCAGACAAGCCAGATGGGCCTTGTTTTTTACTCGCTTTGACTTCTCCATTTCCTACCGCCCATGATCCAAGAATGGCAAGGCCGACTCACTCTCACGACTGTACGAGGCCGAACCTCAAAGTTCCGTTGCCGAACCCATAATTCCCTCTGAGTTGATCCTAGCTCCCATCCAGTGGGACCTCCTATCTGACATCTCCCAGGTCCAGGCCATGGCTCCGCCTCAACCCGAATGTCCGCCCGACCGGACATTTGTGCCTCCCAGCATCCGGGAGAGGGTAATGCGCTGGGTACATGATGCGCATTCGCAACTCTGGGCACCCTGGCGTCACCTCCACCGTTCGCCTCTTAAGGAACCGCTTCTGGTGGGAGACGCTGGCCACTGACACGGCCGACTTCGTGAGTAGGTGTCAGACCTGCAACATCGCCAAGACCCCAAGACAACCACCTGTAGGTCTGCTCCAGCCACTACCCATACCTCAGCGCCCCTGGTCGCACATCGCCGTGGAATTCATCACAGACTTACCCAACTCCCGAGGCCATACCACGATCCTCACAGTCATTGACCGGTTCTCCAAGGCCTGCCGGCTGATACCACTACCCAAGCTTCCCACAGCCCTCGAGACCGCCGAGCAGCTGCTTCAATATGTCTTCCGCTACTACGGACTTCCCGAGGATATCGTCTCGGACTGGGGCCCTCAGTTCACTTCCAGAGTCTGGAAGGCCTTCCTCCGGCTCTTGAACATTAACGTCAGCCTCACTTCAGGGTATCACCCGCAGTCTAATGGTCAGACGGAGCGCCTGAACCAGGAGATCACCAAGTTCCTCCAAGCGTACTGCCATCGCAACCAGTCGGACTGGAGCCGCTTCCTTCCTTGGGCCGAATATGCACAGAATTCCCTCCTCAAACCAGCTACCAACCTGACCCCCTTCCAGTGTGTCCTGGGGTACCAGCCCCTCTCTTTCCTTGGTCCGGCGAACCTTCGGAAGTCCCCGCAGTGAACGATTGGATCCAGCGCAGTGAGGGGTGTGGGACCAAGCTCACGTCCACCTACAGCGGGCGATAAACCGTTCCCAGGAACAAGCAGATCGTCATCGCCGTCCGGTCCAGATTACTTCCGGGCCAATGGGTTTGGCTCTCCACCGAGACCTTCGTCTTAGCTACCATGCAAAAAGCTCAGTCCTAGGTATGTGGGTCCCTTTAAAATTCTAAGAAAGATTAACCCTGTCTCATTCCACCTTCAACTCCCTGCTAATTACCGCATTTCCCCCACTTTTCATGTCTCCCTGCTGAAACCGGCCGATGCTCCGACGGCTGAGGAGGAGGTGACCCCTGGACCCCGACTGTGGGTGGCGAGGAAGCTTTCCTGGTGCGAACCCTGCTCGACTCCTGATGACACCGAGGTCAGATCCAATACCTGGTGGACTGGGAAGGGTACGGTCCGGAGGAAAGATTTATCGATCTCCATTGTCTGCTGCCTGCCCCGATCTTCTGCCTGCTCTGATATCGTATCTGCCTGCCTACTATATTCTTGTCTGCCTACTATATTCCTGTCTGCTTGTGGTTTGACCCTGCCAGTACGTTTGATTATTCCTCTGTCCAATAAAACCGCTTATGGATCTCAACCCACTTGAGTCTTCATTACAGATGCACACAGTTCTCTTTTAAGTTGCACGACTTAAATTTTTGGTGCTGTCGTGCATATTAAATGCATAACCACAAATGATGTCACATCAGTAACAGTTAAAAAAAATATGTGTTGAACAGATGGCATTTGTAATATTGGCAGGGCCTGGAGAGCAATATTTCGTTTAGAATGATACAATGATACAATATGACTCAAATCTGTCCAGAGCTTGTAGATTTTTCAAAGAAAATAAAGTTCTCTTTTCAGAGACAAGATGCCACTGAGAAACTCAATCAACTGCAAAGTTTGTATATGTAATACTTTTTGGCTGTCAAATTGAAGTAAAAGCAATAATCATGATGCAGCCAATGAATGCACTTATATTACAGCCAGCTGTGTTTACTTTATAATTGCCAATCTGAAAATGTGTTTCAAGGTACAGAGGGTCCTTTAGGGCTCGGAGCCACAGGGCTGTGAGCTAGTTGTGGGTACTTTGCATATGTAGCCACATCATAATAAAATCCACTCCAAAATGACTGCTTTTGGAGAGTATTTTACCTCAGTGCTTGAAAACAACCACAGTGTTTTACCCATAAACAGTTGATCGATTACGATAAAGCTCAATATGCCCTTGTAGAGTTTGGATGACTTTACTATTCAACATTACTATTCGACAATGGAAAAAATAAATAAATACTGAAGCAAATCATGTTTTAGTATGTTCATTCCTCATTATCAGTAATTCAGATGAGAGTCTGTAAACCATATCATGATGCTTATGGGACAAACACTCACAGCTGTGAAGCAAGACACCCATAATTTCCAAGGACCTCTCATGAGGTATAGAAATTATACTGTAATTAGGTAAGAAATGCATGACTTGATATTGTTCAGGGACACTGGGGAGCCACTCAAAGTGGTCTTTTTAAACACACCATGCTAACGAGATTGGAACGATTAACAGTATGTATGGCGACTGGACAACAACACAATAATCTCACATTTACAGAGTGTAATGTTTCTGAGAAATAATGGATTTCTATGGAGATGCAATGAAAACAATACACAAAAGTCATTGCATAATTTGTAATTTTGGGGAATATATGAGAAGGGTTCAGTCTTAAGCCTAAAAATGATGATTGCTAAGATTATAAACTAAGCATAGATCAGGATCTGGGCATCTTAGACCCAACTGTTCTTTAGGGATTTCAAAGTATCTAACAAACAAAACATCTACAGACTACTTTTCTAAGTTTCTTTTAATTAAAGAAACTTAGAAAAGTATTTTAAGATGTATAATTTCTATTGCTTATAATTGCACACATATTTTGAAATACTTATCATACAACAGTTAATTCCGGTCCTCAAATCTGATTGGCCAAGCTGCGTTCCAAGAGTGCTGATATTTTCACCATAGATATTAAAAGCACTGGGCTGCTACTATTTATCACAGGTGGGAGTTTTGATCTCAGTTACTGACCCTGTTTCCACCTGGCGTTATATGCATTTTTGGTGACCTGATCACAAGTGGTCAGCGCAAAATACAGGTGGAATCGGGGTACAAAACGTTTTGTGATCAGATCACTGAAACCACATACAGAGGTAGTAAAAATTGCAGTAAAGGTGTGAAACGCAAACCATCCTAAATGCATTCCGGAAAGCAACGAAGTACCATCCCTCACCTGTCAATCAAACGCTGTGCTAAAACAAAGGATTAAACTTAGCAGGTTATGAATGGCTTTAAAAAGAAATAATCATCCCATTAGAAAATTGTAAAAAAATAAATACATAAACAAGCACAAGAACTTCTTCAGTGGGTCTGATATTTACATGCAGGAACACAGATGACAAGCATCTGAGGCTCAGGTTCATTCTTAAATAATGGAGAATTCTGCTTGAAATATGTATTTGTGCTTAGATAAATTGTCAGCTGCATGTGGGAGGAACAGTGCACCATTTTTTTAGCTTTTGCAGTTTGTTTTCATGCAGTAACACACTGACAGAGAGACTGATTAGATTAGATTAAACTTTTTTTGTCATTGTGCAGAGTACAGGTTCAGAGCCAATGAAATGCAGTTAGCATCTAACCAGAAGTGCAAATGGAGTGCAAAATTATGAGGTAGAGAAGCAGAGACCAGCACAGTGCAAGTGTCTATGAATACAGTACAAGGTGCAAATGAAGAAGTATAAACACTGAAGGTGCATTGTACAGAATGAGGTATAATATATGTAAATATATTTAAAAGGCCGGTGACCATAACAGTGCAAGCGGCATCAAGAGGTAGAAATTATATGCAAAGAAATGTGCAAAAAAATATGCAAGAATAACAGAAGGCAACAATGTAAATGATGTATGTCATCATGTAATCAGAGACCCTCCTTTCAATATCTGAACAGAAGTGGTCACATGAGACACTTTTGAGATGCATGGTAATACCAGGTGTAAACAGGAATGCATCTGGGCTGACCCCTTGAGATCGGATTACTGAAAACACATCTTAATACCAGGTTGAAACAGAACCACGGATTCGTTCAGCGAACGTTTCTGTAGATGGCATTTTTATGCCAGTAGGGGGTGACAAAAATTTATTTTATGTTATGAAGGAATCACTGAATCATTTACCCTGTTTCCACCTAGTATGATGCATGATACGGTGATCCGATCACATGTGGTCAGCCTAAATACAGGTCTAAACGGGGTCTAAAACATTTCGTGATCGGATCACTGAAACCACATATGAAAGTGGTCAAAAACGCATGTGGCCACATCACATTTGAGATGTAAACGGGGTTTGCGATTTCTGAAGCCCCAAGCATCCAACCAAGCCGGGGCCCCATTTCGAAAATGTTTGCTTATAAAATTAAATAAATGTATTTGAAATCCTAATTTTAAATTCAACCCATCAACCATTGTTCCCAAGTACATTCAAAAATCTAGTTTAAGATAATGAATACATTTTTTCCAGTTTTTCCACAATACAGTGATAAAAAAATTTTTAAAAACGATATTTACCTACATACATTTGTACAAAACAATTTGTATTTTTATTTGATTTTTTTAATTTTGTTACTTCACCCATTAATATTTTGGAATTCAGTTGTTATTTAATAATATTATAACCCAACAATTATTTATCGTTGTCCAGTTTGCCATTATAATATGATACAGTATTATTACCATTATAATATGATACAGTATTATTACTGAGGATTTGTTGTATACAATAGTAATATATTCCTGTCTTATTTACTTTCACCTGGAGTTTATATTCTGATGATGAGGCTGTATTTTATGTAAGCATCGTAGGCAACATTCGTAACTAACAATAAACATACAAGGCACGGCAGCACCTCAGCACATTCGAGCAGAAAGGGGGAAACCCATTACCGTTTATCAAGCGCTGAAACTTTGCTTGTTGCAGAACAATCTGGAATAATGTTAAACATTGTCACAGTCCTCTCTTTGTAACCTGAACCTGTTCAGAATGTTAAATCTTTGTGACACATGCGCTAAAAAAAAAAAAAAAAAAAACAATCTAGACACAGTGCATCGACTGAAACTGAACGCAGGTGTCTCGGCATGCATTTTTGAAACCTGAAGCTCTTAACTTGACATAGTGTAGTATAAAATGTGCCAGTCCTTCGTGAGACACTGAAGAAACGGCGAGACGCGGATTCAGCAGGTATGGACGTTCGTCCAGCGCGTGTTTACACAGGATAACAATGGAAAACCAGAGCAGACGCAGGCGAAAACTCGTTCGGAGTGAACGGCCCCTAACTCATCCGTGAGTGAGAGCGCGTGCGCGAATCAAGTTCGGATGGCCTAAATGTGGGTGAGATGAGAGCGAAGCGATTATCTGTGTTCTCTAACTGCTTTCGAGTCTTGAATAACTTATAACGTGCGAGGACGTTCAGCTGGTGGACGTTGTGGTGCCCCCGTAGGGTGGTGCCCTACGCAGAGTTGGTATTCTGCTATAGGGTGCGGCGGTATTCTTATGACATTACCAGTGGTAACTTCCTATTTTATTTTCGTTTTCTCACCAAACTTTGATTTTTATTTCGAATTAGAGGCCATAAATAAATTATTAAATAAACTGTGGTGTTGGGAGTGCAGGAAGTAGAAATACTCAATGAACAACCGGCACGTGAGAAGCTTCATACTGTGGGCACCCAAAGGTATTTCACTGTATCTAAATACAGCCGGGAAAATAATACAGGACAATAATACAGTGTTACGCAAATAAAATATGTGTAATTTAAATCTGTATTTCTTCCACTCCAACTGACAAAAATAATTATCTTCTGGAAATTATCTTAAATGTTTGTTATTGTTAATTTAAATCACACACACACACACACACACACACACACACACACACACACACACACACACACACACACAAATGCAGAATAAAACATTTCCACCATTGAAAACATCCAGTCTCCGCACAAAGGTAAATAGCCAGTTTTTATGAAGTGTTCTCCTTTCTCTAGTGTCACACTGATTATACAAGAACCGCACAATCGCAGAGGAAATTGGAGAGTGTAAACACTGGCAGAGAAGTGCTCAAAGCTGTCAAACACATCTGTGTGATTGAGCACAACCTTGTGCTATAGAGTAAACATGGGAAAAGTCATGGGTACATCAATGTAGTGGGAACCATGGCAAACTCTAGAGGACTGTTGGGAGAGATTGAGTGAAACATAGTGCTCAGGACAGATCATATAGCAGCAGAGGAAGTTAATGACTAATGGTCTAGTTTTTTTTTTCCTTTCTGAAGGAAAATAATATGGCTATAATAATTTCCTGATGGCAGGGTGGGATAGGAAATGGATTCTTCATAACGTTGTATCTCATTTTCTTACTAATGTCAAAGCTTTCCTCCCTAGCCTCCTAAACTGATGATATCACTACTTCAATAATTGTTCAGTGTTTATATAGGACACTGTGTGGCTGCATATATTTGCATTAATTGTGTTGAATAATGTGAGTTGTGTTTAGAAAAGAGATTCAAGAATGTGATGGAAAACTAATCATGACATACTGTATTGCAGAGCGGCTTTGCTTTGTAAAAGGCACATTTCTCAATCTTAATAGTCATAAACAGTTTTTGTATGTGTGTTATGCATAGCATACAACCTATGTAATAATTGCACAACATCATGAAGAAAGAGCAACAAGACAAGGAATTCCCATGTTTTGGCACAGGCTTGTTCAAAACTGTAACCCACCTGTGAACTATAAAAGACAACCCTCATTAATTGCATTTTTTATTTGCCCTGTAGCCAGGAGTCAGTGCTCTCAGTATGGCCAATATCCAAACTGCCCAGCTGGGACTGAAAACGGGAAGTCAATACAAGTATAGTATACAATTATTTACAGTTATGAGCTTACTTTTTCAGTACACAAAGGGAGAAATTTAGAAAAAATATTATTCTCACTGATGTCATACAATGGCAGTGGATAGTGTCCACCTCTTTAAGTTTCAAAAGGATGCACATGTAGCCTATAATCCAGATGTCTAATCAATTATTCAATGCGACTCATGCCTTATTCTGAAGGCATTCGTATAAACCGGAGTACTCTGAAATCAAACTGAGAAACGAAACAAATTCAAATTCATTATTTAGTTTAAATTATCATGACTGTTTCTCTCATGTGCACATTCATGTAAGTGCACGAGAGCAGCGGTTCACACAGCCCGTGACCGCAAGATGGGCTTTTAAAACGAGAACTCTTCGTTTTGCTTCAGCCAGACCACCAGTGATATTAACAATAGCGAACGCAACACAGCTGCTCACAAACCTGAGAAACAAACTTACAAAACATGTCTGAAAAATTTGAAGTCGAAGAGGAGATGCATTTTATGGAATGATTTGTATAAACTGGAGTATTCAGAAGAGGCATTTATAGTCAGTCACACTGTGTCCTAACCAGACCTTTTTTTCTGGACATGTCCTCTGTTTTTGGACCTGAAAAAGCATTTGGCCAGAATTTCAAAATTTGCAAAAAATGTCCGGGATTGGAGGCCTGGGTAGGTCAGCATGTATTGACACTAACTACCAACCGTGGAGTCTTGAGTTTGAATCCAGGGCATGCTGAGTGACTCCAGCCAGGTCTCCTTAGCAACCAAATTGGCCCGGTAGCTGAGGAGGGTAGAGTCACTTGGGGGTAACCTCCTCTTGGTCGCGATTAGGGGTTCTCGCTCTCAATGGGACATGTGGTAAGTTGTGCGTAGATCGCGGAGAGATCTCCGCAGTGTCATGCACAGCGAGCCATGTAATAAGATGTGCATATTGACTGTCTCAGAAGTGGAGGCAAATGAGACTTGTCCTCCACCACCCGTATTGAGGTGAGTTTGAGGAACCGTGCCACCATGAGGACCTACTAAGTAGTGGGAATTGGGGATTCCAAATTGGGAGAAAAGGAGATGAAATAAATAATAAAAAAATGTCTGGGATTTTCATATTGATCAGTTTTCACGTGATTATTCTAGCTGAGAAAAGCAGAGCATGCGTTCTTTCAAAAAAGAAAAAAGTCACACACTGTTAGTTTACAATAAAATTACAGTGAGTAAATAATTACTTAATTAAAATTGTTTAGTGAATTATCACTTTGACGTTTATATAAGCAAAGGAATTTGCTCGTACTTATATTCATATAAACTCAGTTTTTCACAATTCCTGAAATTTTATCATAGAAAATATTCCCTGTATTAGGTCAGTTAGGATCACTACTTTATTTTAAGAATGTGAAATATCAGAATAATAGTAGAGATAATTATTTATTAACTTTTATGTTTGTAAACATGGCTTCTTCCTTGCTAAGCAGCCTTTCAGGTTATGTCGATATAGGACTTGTTTTACTGTGGATATAGATACTTGTCTACCTGATTCCTCCAGCATCTTCACAAAGTCCCTCGCTGTGAAAAGCAAACATTTTGTGTACTGCTGAAAAGAAGCTTTATTGTGTGTGACTGAAAAGTGCAACAATAAATGTCTATGTGTTTTGTCAAGCCGGCCCCAGCTTCCTCCTTTCCATAATTGTTACACTCTCTTTCCTGAGAGGTCAAGTCAAGTCAAGTGGTTTTTATTGTCGTTTCAACCATATACAGTTAGTACAGTACACAGCAAAACGAGACAACGTTCCTCCAGGACCATGGTGCTACATAAAAACAACAAAGGACCAACATAGGACCACATGAGACTACACAACGAAATAAAATACCTATATAAACTACCTATATATACCTATATAAAGTGCACGTGCAAACATGTGCAAAAAGTACAGGACAGTACAACAAATTACTGACAATGAACAGGACAATAGACAGTGCAGCGCCGACCAGTACTCAGTAGTGCAAAAAGATGACAGTTTCTAAAAATGTAAACATAACATTCTATGAGATAATGTTCTATGCACATAGCAGTTATTGAGGTAGCAGACAGTTATAAAGTGACAGTTATTAAAGTGCAACTCAGGACACGTGTGTGTGTCAATCAGTCTCTGAGTATTGAGAAGTCTGATGGCTTGGGGGAAGAAGCTGTTACACAGTCTGGCCGTGAGGGCCCGAATGCTTCGGTACCTCTTGCCAGACGGGAGGAGGGTAAAGAGTTTGTGTGAGGGGTGTGTGGGGTCGTCCACAATGCTGGTTGCTTTGCGGATACAGTGTTTTTTGAAAATGTCTTTGATGGAGGGAAGAGAGACCCCAATGATCTTCTCAGCTGTCCTCACTATCCTCTGCAGGGCTTTGCGGTCCGAAACGGTGCAAGTCCCAAACCAGGCAGTGATGCAGCTGCTCAGGATGCTCTCAATAGTCCCTCTATAGAATGTAGTGAGGATGGGGGTTGGGAGATGTGCTTTCCTCAGCCTTCGAAGAAAGTAGAGATGTTTGTAAACATGGCTTCTTCCTTGCTAAGCAGCCTTTCAGGTTATGTCGATATAGGACTTGTTTTAATGTGGATATAGATACTTGTCTACCTGATTCCTCCAGCATCTTCACAAAGTCCCTCGCTGTGAAAAGCAAACATTTTGTGTACTGCTGAAAAGAAGCTCAGTGTAGTCTCATGTGGTCCTATGTTGGTCCTTTGTTGTTTTTATGTAGCACCATGGTCCTGGAGGAACGTTGTCTCGTTTTGCTGTGTACTGTACTAACTGTATATGGTTGAAACGACAATAAAAACCATAAGGTATGAACCATAAGGTATGATGGTTGCATGGTCTCATGGTGTTTATACTTGTGTACTATTGTTTGTACAGATGAACGTGGTATGTGGTAGGATAAACCAGACTTGTGGAGGTCCACAATTGTTTTCTGAGGTCTTCCGAGTTTGAAGGTAGGCCTTAAAAGGCAGTTTCAGCCAGTTCAGTACACCTCCTATCAGAAGCTAATTGGCTAATTGTGTAAAGGCTTGACATAATTTTCTGGAATTTTCCAAGCTGCTTAAAGGCACAGTAACTTGGTGTATGTAAACTTCTGACCCACTGGAATTGTGATATAGTCAATTAAAAGTTAAACAATCTGTCTGTAAACAATTGTTGTAAAAATTACTCATGCTATGCACAAAGTAGATGTCCTAAAGTACTTGTCAAAACTATATTTTGCTAATATTACATCTGTGAAGTGGTTAAAAATGAGTTTTAAGGACTTCAACTTATAAGTGTATGTAAACTTCTGACTTACACTATAATATAGATAGATAAATAGATAGATAGATCAGCCTTTCTCAAACTTTTTTCAGTCAGGGCACCTTTCAAAAGTGCATAAAATCTCAAGGCACCCCATTGTAAAATATAATTTAAAAACACTGCATAACCCAAATGTAAATGCAAATGTCCTGTTTATTTAGACAGAACAGTAATGAACAGAGCATAATACGAACTGTAAATAACAATAACAATAATAATAACAACTTTATAGCACCTTTAAAAACACAGGTTTGCAAAGTAATTCACAAAATAATTAATCAGAGACACAAATGCCATAAAACCGTAAGAGGTGGACCGCCCAATACGAGAACCCAACAACAAATCCAGACCAGGAGAACTAAAATGAAGTGCAGGATGCAGTTAAAATAAAATAAAAAGGGGCAGACATGAAAAAAAATATATATACAATACGATAATAAAAAGATGCATGTTAAAAAATGCACCAGAGATAAGCAGGAATGTTTTTCCATTTAGTGCTTGTTTTCATCCGTGCCATGCGCATGCACATACACCCACACACACAAACAATAATCCACAACGAGAGAGGGAGAGTTTATCTTTACGTTTCTGTCAGTCTGAGGTGTTGTTGCTATAACGCGTTGCTATGGGTTGCGTCACTTGCGTCAAGTTGTGTGGGTGTCTTGCTTCGGTCTTGTGAGACGGATTTTTATGGTTAATTTTATATATATATATTTATCTAAAATGAATTTACAATTTTATTAATACGTTCATATGTTTAAAAAGAAGAAGAATGTATTTATGTAAATTCAAATATATTTATATATGAAATGTCAGATTTGTTTGTTTTTTTTGTTTGTTTTTTTTTTAGCCTACGTAATTTTTTGGCGGCACCCACTTTGAGAAAGGCTGCGATAGATAGACAGACAGACAGACAGACAGATAGACAGACAGACAGAAAGATAGATGATAGGAAGAAAGAAAGCAAGCAAGCAAGAAAGAAAAGAAAAAGTAAATAAAGAATAAAGAGAAAGATAAGATAGACAGACAGAAACAAACAGACAGATAGATAGATAGATAGATAGATAGATAGATAGATAGATAGATAGATAGATAGATAGATAGATAGATAGATAGATAGATAGATAGATAGATAGATAGATAGATAGATATGAAGAAAGAATTAATGAAAAAATAAGTCAAATAAGAAAGCAAGAAAGAAAACATTTAGACAGATATGAAGAAAGAAAGAAAGAGCACGACTTGAAAAAGTGCTCTGTTTCGTCTCTGCTCTACGTCGATTTGGACCCAGTTCTTGTAGACTGCAGAAAGTGGGCTTTGCTTCTTTAAGACTCCCCTGAAGTCTGAGATGTACACACGAGGGCTCGCGGCTTGGGTGGTCTCTCTACTTTGGTGAGCTGTTGCTAAGCAGTTAATAATAGTCGTGTTTGCTGAGTAATTTTTGCCCTTCTGGAACCAATCAGATCCCAGGATCCCCGGCCATCTGACAGCCCCGGAGGCGGGATTTCGAGTCGCTTTTTGCCACGCCCCTCCTCCTCTTGTCTCCGTATGGAGAGAGTGGACTTTTTTCCACATCTATTGAATCTCTCAGAGATCGTCTTGTCGCGCGGCCTGAGGAGCGACCACATAGATCACAGAATGCTTCAGCCACCGCGAGATCGACGTTTCCACAGTTTCCACTTCGCCTTCTGATATCGCAAACCCTTCAAGAAGACGGCGTGAAAGTGGGGGAATTGTTGGAGACCTCCAGATTCGCGAAATGTTGGAATGGAAGGCGCAGACTCTGACTCGCCGTCTCAAACAGGAGTATGAAGTGCTTCGCGGATCTGACCTCAACGAGAGAGAAACCTGGTTTTCTTCGGATATCGCCAATCGCTCGCGGGGAAATACACTAGCGCGGATCACGAGAAGTTCGGCGCAGACTTTGCAACATGGCCTCGGCTGTTAATGTCTCCTCCGAGCAGGAACACAGAGACCCCGGTCGGTCGAGGTTAACGCGGAGAAATAGGGGGGACTATCGGACCGCCGCAGCGGATTTGGACTATTTGCAGCGGCCGAGTTATTGCGATGCCGCCTTTGCTTTGGAGCAGATATCAGAGGTGCGTTTAAGTTTGTCTCGTTTGTATTTGGACTTTGTTGGGAAAAAGTCTGAGTAAATGTCCAACTTTTAGTATAGTCGCTAGGTAACGGGATAGCCACGGCACGGATGGGGGCGTCCTAGTGTAGCAACCTGTACCGCTCAAGGGATTCCCTATTGAGCATTGCATTTGTTCTCCGTTATGCGCATCTGCAATTACAGCAATCAGAGTTTGTTAGTTTAAGCCTACATATAACTGCCAGATGCGGAAGAGATGAATAACTAAGAGGTCTTTATTTTAGTTGGTGATTTAGCCCATTAAATAGAAGCACCATAGACATTACAGCCATAGTATCTGCATGGGGAGCAGTTTTCGTCCCGTACAGCTCAGTCACAATCCATGTGGCTGCCCTCTTCCGTTCACAAATATTGTCGGAACTCCCTCTGTGATGGCTGCAGCACTTCCCAAATCACATCGCATCCCTCCAGCTATACCCCCCACGTGCATCTCCAATGTTATTTTTCCTTGCATGGTGTTTTCCAGTTTCCCTATTACACTGTCCAACATATCTGTCTCAGTCAGTTATGTTTAATCTATTCGTGTTAATTTAGCTCCTTTGAGTTGCATCGCTCTTTGAAAGCCGAGAGAATAGTGGAAGTACAGAGACTACTTTAAACAGCACTGGCTGTTTCATGTATTTCAAATAATTGTTTTGAAAAAAACCCCGAAATCTTTGCCATATAACAAGTGCCAATTTAGCTTATTACATGTCTATTGGTCAAATGTAGTTAAAAGGCTTAGATAGATCACGGAGTTTAATATTTGGTCTCTCTTGTCTTGTCATAGGGGAAGGCTACTGGGAGGAAAGCACCGCTGTGGCTGAGAGCAAAGTTTCAAAGACTTTTGTTTAACCTTGGCTGTTACATACAAAAGAACTGTGGAAAGTTTTTAGTTGTGGGCCTTTTAATTTTCGGAGCTTTTGCTGTTGGTTTAAGGGCAGCTAATCTGGAGACGGACGTGGAGAAACTCTGGGTAGAAGGTAAGAATCTAATTTTCATATACCTTTAAAGTTTTTCTTATACATTTCCCCGCAAGTGTAATGTAGACCTGACTGAAACGGTGGGTGGGGTGGGGGTCTGTCATGTAAGCTGGAGGAATTGTTTATTGTATGGAAGTCTGGCAGAATTCCAAATTAAACGTGAAAAGAATGCACATCGGTTGGAATTCGCCTCGCGCTCACTTCTGCATTTTGTTAATTGAGAGATTGTCGCTCGCGCGCGCCGAGTGTTTGTACGTTCGGTACCTCGCTGTGATTTAATTTCGAGAGCAATGCTAGTGTTTTAAACGTGAATAGATTTGGTCAAAGCCGCCATTTTGTGTGTGTGTGTGTGTGTGTGTGTGTGTGTGTGTGCCTTCAGCAGTTGAATCTGATCCGTGCTGCTCAGAGAGAGGCTGTGTGTGGTCCTGTTTTGGACAGCTTTCAACTTTCCAAAAATATTTGTCTCAGAGTTTCTGGAGGAACCGAGCGAACTACAGACACAAACGTGCATTTAAATCCGACTCGAAAGGCCGTCTAAAAAAGTTTATAAAAAGTTTCTTTATTTTATGAACAAGTCGATTGTGAGATATTGGGGCCTGTAGTGTGGGTGGCAATTTTTTAAAGGGGGAGGGGCAAACAACCCTTTATGCTTTGATCCACATTCCAGCAGTTTAAGAATATTTTACATGATCATATATGATTCAAGGGCATTCTTTATAAATAACCCTACAGTGATTATTTTTACATTAAGTTGTTTTAAATAAATTGGCATTGAGTGTCCACTTTGGAGCATGTTATATATGGCAGTGTACCAGGAATTGTATTAAAGAATTTAGCTATTTTTCAGTTAGTAAGCACTGCATTTGAGATTAAACATTTACATGTTGTGAGTTTCTGAAATATACCAGCATCTGTGAAAATAGTCTATTTGACACTGTATTCATCAGTGATTTGTTGCACTAAATACTTTTGCTTGCATGCTCTGGCATTTTGTTGAAATGTTTGTTCTACAGGCCTGGTACATTTTTAATAGCTTCCACCATTTGAAACTGTCTTGTATTAACTATGAGATCAGTACGTAATCTCATTGGGTTTAGCCTGAAGTCTATGTTCCTTTTCTCTTTTACTTTACCAGCTTGCCATTTGGCAGAAACTTTTTCATCCAAAGCCATTTAAATTACACTAGTTGTAGGAACAGTCCACATGGAGGTGCCTTGCTCAAAGCAATTATAGTTATGTCGCAGTTGGAGGATCTCTGAGGCTGTGTACATATTCGGTCAACCTTACATGGGACTCTGCTTGAAACCTTTTGCAGTAGCATCCTAGGTCCTTAAACATCAGTCTACCCCTCAGTTAGGGTGATACGTTTTGCAGTAATACAAAATTGAATGAGCATTCAATTAAAAAGAGTAATAATCTATATATGTATGACTAAATGGTGTTTGACACAACATTTAGCATTAAAGATAGGGATGTCCCGATACCACTTTTTCCACTTCCGATCCGATATCGGAAATCTCAGTATTGGCCGATACCAGTGTTGTTTTTTTTGCATAATCAGTTTATAATATCTTAACATTATTGTGTGGATCTAATTGGGTGTGCTCTTTAATATGTAAAGAAACACAAACCTCTAACTACACATTATTTCAATATAAATGTATAGCTTATTAAGAAACACTTTGTTATTAACTAATATACTGGATAATGTAGCAGCAAAATTAACAGTAATTCCAGTATAAGTCATCAGTAGATATTTTGGCAAATTTTTTTTTTTAACATGTATCTGGACTTCAAGGATTCAGATTTCTTATTTTGTTCAAATTAGTTGTAAGATATCAGCTCACTTTTCATTCACACAATCACTTTTTGGAACCCATTCTACTTAAATATTATTATAATTTGTAAACAGACTCCCTGAGTTCTGATTACATTTCTGATTAGTGGCTAATCAAAGACTGCATAAATACTTTCTCACACACACACACACACACACACACACACACACACACACACACACACACACACACACACACACACACACACACACACACACACACTTTGCCTGTTCTCATCAATAGTATCTCAGAGACTCCAGAACTTTCTACTATGTGAAACATACCCGTGTCTTCATTATTGCCTGCAAGTATCATAAAATTGTTTTGAGTTATCTCTTTTATCATGTCTATACATTGTCTGGATATTACTTACCTGCTGTTTGCCACTCTGCTCAACTAGATTTACTCACAATGTTTACATCACAGTTTCAATCCTCTGCTCAATAAACCCTGTGTCACGAACCCCGCTCCTCTGCCCCATCCCCGCTTCGTCGCACACACACTCACTCCCTAGACCTCACTCCCTCGCTCCGCCCCCTCAAGCTTTTCACGCTCTTTTTGCTCGCTCGAGCCCTCACGCCCACTTTGCTCCTACTCGCTCACATACTCGTAGGTTATCTCCCTTCCTCGAGTTTCTCACGCGTTTCCAATCCCCCAGAACATTATGACCACCTGCACTCGCGTCATCTGCACTCCTGCACATTAGTTTCACCTGCACTCGTCTCATCACCTATCATTGTTTACACCTGCACTCGCCCCTATATATTTCACAACCCGTTCGTCTCACTCCTGTTGGTTATTGTATTTAGTTTCCCGTGTCTTTGCCCCCCGCTAGTCTCGTCTAGTTTTGATCTCCTCTTGTCCTCCTCTTAGCTTGCCAGCTCCCCTTGTTCCCCTGTCTTTTGCTCCCACTAGTCCCGTCTACTCTGATCCTGTTTCCCGGCTTCGACCTTCCCACTCTCGTTGACCACTCTCTCCCGGATTTGCCCCTTACTCGACTTTGTTTCCCCGGCTTTTGACCCTACGCTACCCTGACCATTCTCCCTCTGGATTTTCCGTGCTGTACTTTTGTTTGCCTGCAATAAAACGCAGTTTTTGCCTTACATTGTGACTGTCTCTTCTTGTGCGGGTTACACCTTGCTACTGAGTTTATATCTCTGCCTCTGTGAGAGCTTTAACTTTTAAAACCTCACGCTTTTTATTCACAGTTAAATACTTGCCATTCTAAGTCCATATTATAAGTGAACCAAACTATTGAGCATCTACATCTGAGCTGTTGTTAGCTTGTAGCACTCAAATATTATGCACGCGTGAAAGCAAAAAATAGCCGCGGGTGTGTGTGTGTAAACAGAGAAGTGCCATTCACTAACGTGTTGCAGCTGCTCGTGCATTTTATATGTTTACTTATTAAACACAGCCTATTGTGATTCACAGAGCTATCGCACATCTTCAAGTGGCTTTGAATAAAATGCACGAGTCATACGAACTGCTTTAATGGCGTTTTAACAGTTCTTTTGTAATTTTTTGAGCTTGACAGTAACGAACACGACTAATACACAGTATCGGATTTGCGTCATGCTCGTCGGACCGATACCTGATCCGTCTAAAAACGTCAGTATCGAATCAGGACATCCCTAATTAAAGATATTTGATTCTGCATTAATCAGAACTATATCTAATAGGCTAATGTATAATAACAATGGTGTAAATATGTTGTTACACAACATAATGTCCTATATGACACATACACGTTATCGTCAGCCACATTCTCAAATCCTGTAGCATTTGTGTTCTATTTATTGATTGTTGACCATTTTGATGGTTTTCTACAGTTTTACAATGGATTTCAGATGATCCTTAAGGTTACCAGTACATCCTCTCCATTTCAATTCAAAAGCAATGTTTAATGTGACAGGTAGCACATTCAACTTTTCATTATTATCAAATGTGAGCCCTATTAAACACACTTTGCAAGACCACAGCTTTATGTTCTAATAGTTTTATCTTTGTTGCTTATCTTGGTATATTTCCTTTCCAAGAAGTGCTGGAGGTTTGCAGATGAAGTATGACAGTCAGTTGCTGGACACACACTCACACCTCAGTCGTTCCCATGTTGAGGCACATGACAGCTTCCAGATTCAGTAACATTGAGATATGTTTGTTTAGATTAAACTCCACAGCTGAGAGATAGATTAGTTCTGGCTGGCCAGGTTTTGCACTGGGAGATGTCAGCCCAACGTCCATTAGGATGCATGTTTATGTTTCATTTGGAACAGTCGTATGCTAGCGACCTCCAAATGAACCTTCAGTGAAGCTGCGTCTCTTCCTCTCCCTTAAGTTCGGCTTGAATGGGATTCAGTGTGATCTCATGTTGGCTTTCATCACTTGCAATTGAGGACTGTGCGGTCCAACCATTATAATTTGTTTGGTTGCTCTACAGATTTTTAGTGTTCCACAATTGGTGTAGATAATGGTGTCATAGTTTGTAGAGTCACTGGCTGTATCCACTCACTGATCTAATCTGAATGTAGTTTTGACTTTTTTTGGACACTATGTTAAAATGCTAATGATGTTTTGAGTTGTGGAGCATGGTGGACCTCTCAGACTCAGAGAGGAAAGGCCTGAAGTCCTTTGAAGAAATTCTAAGTTATAAGCTATTATTAGTACACCGCAGTTGCATACTGTATTATTTAGTTGAACTGCCTTTAGCTTTGATTATGGCGCGCATTCATCATGGCATTGTTTCGACAACCTTATGCAAGTCACAACATACATTTCCGTCCAGATTTGCAATAATATTTGGCTGAGATCATGTATTGATGATTGGAGAGTAGGGCTGGGATAAACGATTATTTTTTAAACGATTAATCTAGCGATTAATTTTTTCGATGCATCGATTAATCTAACGATTCATTTTTTCCAGTCCGATTCGATTTCGATTCGATTAATCGACTTGTGACAACACCGGTAATACCGGTTTCATCGGGGGTGGGGGTGTATAAAATGTAAAAAAAAAAACATTTGCTGGGAGTTTGATTGACTGGCGATCTGATCAATCAATCATAATACGCCATTTTTGTCCGAAAAAGTAGTCAGGAGAGAGAAGATTAACGTCGGTGGATTTGAATTTGAATAATGGATTGTAGGCTACTGTACTGACATCTTTCCACGGTTAAGACAACAGTCCTTCTGATGTAGGCTACATTCATGTTTAGCCTATTTGATGCTATAAATTAACCAAGGAAAAGATGATCGGTTCACGAGCAGCTTTAACTGAGGCAATCTGTCACGACACATTAAAGAGCCACAAAATAGTAGGCCTATTTATGGTTTAATTTTCTTTGAATGACCAAATTTGAAAGTTGAGAATTTATTAAATGTTACCTGCTTGGTCCTGTCTGTCAGCCGTTGTCAGTGTCCTCTATGTATTTTTCACGACATTCATAGCTATAAGCGCATTATTAATAGCTATAAGCGAAAACTTGAGCTGTCGACAACGTATTATAGCCTACTCCAACATCGAGTGCAAAGTGGGGAGTTGAAAAAAAACTTACGGTGCTCTGTCATCTGCAGCTGCAACCGGGTGGCGCCTCTTCAGATGCTGGTGCATTGCCGTGGTTCTAGAATGGAAGGCCATCTCCATTTGCAAAGACGACATATCACGGAATTTTTTCCTTTTAAATTAAAGAATTCCCATACTTTAGAGGAACGAGTGCATGCCGCCTTGCACTTCTGGTAGTCTGAGGAGCCACTCGTGTTTCTACTACTCGCCGGCGCCGCCATCTTTGTTTTGGGTCTGGCGAATCGACGCTCATATTTTGCGTCAACGTATTTTTTGCGTCGACGTCGCGTTGTCCCAGCCCTATTGGAGAGTCGAAACACTCTGTAAAGTCTTCTCCAGCACATCCCAAATACTTTCAATGGGGTTAAGGTCAGGACTCTGTGGTGGCCAATACAGGTGTGAAAATTATTCCTCATGCACCCTGAACCACTCTTTCACAATTTTAGCCTGATAAATCTTGGCATTGTCATCCTGGAATATGCCCGTGCCATCAGGGACGAAAAAATGTATGGGATAACCTGGTCATTCAGTACATTCATTGTATTGCCGCATAACATTGCTGAGCCTAGACCTGACCAATTGAAGCAAACCCAGATCGTAATATTGCCTCAAGAGACTTGTACAGTCAACACATTCTCACACCCCAACTCGTCACATACGGACGCTCGGGCAGGACCCCTTGGCGTCCGGTTTCGAAACATAAAAAACCAGTTGGAGGGCCATTGTAGCCTATTCCTTTTGATTTTTATTGATTGCGGTCTCGACTCTCGACCCATTCGCGGCGTGAGCTTACCCGAGACGTGACATTTCAACGCTACACGCTCCGGTTCGGAGATATGTAGAACGGCGTCATTTTAGGACGTGTCCGGGGTTTTAAACATCAAAAACCAGTTGGAGGGCCATTGTAGCCTATTCCTTTTGATTATTATTTATCGCGGTCTCGACTCTCCACCCGTTCGTGGCGTGAGCTTACCCAAGACGTGACATTTCAACGCTACACGCTCCGGTTCGCGGAGATACATAGAAGTCTATCGGACTGCCCTGCGTGTCGAAAAACGACGCCAAAGGTATACCTGGCGCGTCAATATGTGACGAAACTGCCCGAAGCGTCCGTATGTGACGAGTCGGGGTGAGAATGTGTTGGTACAGTGGGTACTATACATGACGGGTGCATCACTTCATGCGCTACCCATCTTACCCTGACGTGCCCATCGCTTTGGAATAGGGTAAATATGGGCTCAACCTTTTTCCATTGCTCCACAGTCCATTCTTTATGCTCCCAAGCAAATTGAAGTCTCCTTTTCCAATTAGCCTCACTAACAAATGTCTTTGTTGTGGCCACACAGCTGTTGAGTCCCAATCCTGTAAGTCCTTGGGGCATTGTGAATTTGGAAATGCTCTTATTTTTATAAATAATTTTAATTTTAATTTATTGAAACAAAAAAAACCATAAAAGCCATTTCTAAATTCAAACTGCACTTTAAACTAAACAAAAAAGCAATAACATAACGAATAGGGTTGGGCACCGGTTCTTATTCAGAACCGGTGCCATTATTTAAAAAATACGGGAATCATATGATCTTCGTGACTTTCAGTTCCGTTAACGGTTCTCCAGCGTGCAATATTCCACCTATGTGGCTTGAAAACCATCCTCAAACTCTCTGACAGTGTTTCCAGCAGTGCATCTCTGCAGCAGCACTGCACTCTACTGACTCTACAGCATTAAAACACAGTTCTATGAAGTAAAGACAATTATAAATGTAAAGACAATAATAATCATAATAAATAAGACTAATAAATTCCCTTGTGTTCCCAAAATAATGCTGCCAAATGTGTGTTCTTCTCGAGTTTGTGTTTGTATTGCATTTTGGTAATACAGTTAATGCTGCCTAAAGAAAAGAAAATAGACTTCAATTTTAGGTTCAAGGTGAACGTGTCTTGTATTACTTTGATTTAATCACGTTCATATTTGTTTCTGTAATACAAAGGTATATATATATTCTGAACCTACAGAGTTGCATTCACAATGCATGCTAACCTCCTGAGATGATCGGAGATCATTTGCAGCATTCACATAGATGACATTATTCTTGCAAACAGTTTTCAGATAAATGAAACTTTACATGTGCTTGCTCCATCAGACAGGCTCGCGCTGCACGCCTCTGAACAAACAGCAAATCAGACACAAGAATTCAATCCTTTTCTTTTGTCTGTTTTTAAAAATATGATATATTTGTTTCTTCAAGCGTGTGTCTTTGTGACTAACAGCATTTCTTGTTATGTGTCACTCTGATATGTCTTATAAGTCGCCCGCCTGTAGATGAGCAAAATTACCTGTGCATGAAATACATTTGGACGAGGAGCTTGCGAACTGGGTTCAGCCTTGTCACATTTTGCAGGTAGCGGTTGCTGGTTTCACAGCCTGGCCACTGTTGAATATATTTGGCGGCTTCCCAGATCCATGGTTTTGCCATTTCCCATTTTGAGTGTCACAGTCGGCATCGGGATCTTTGTAAGACATCGTCAATATCCGGTAACATCGTCCTATCGCCCAGCCCTAGACTTCAAGATCATTTAAAAGATCATTCAAGAAATTTTACCACATTTCTTCTGCAACGCTGACAGTACACCACTATCCTTCTGGGTTTTAATAATTCGTTTGACGTTGCTAAAATCACTGGAATTGGGTTAAGAAATCTCTTTAGTTGTTTTCTTTGCTTGATGCAGGCCAATAATTTTTTAAATAAAATATCATTTTTATATATATTTTATAATATTTTTATTAACTCTGCTCTGATTGCTCTGATTAAACCCACAAGGCCTTACTTGTCTTTAACCAAAACCTTTGAGATTTCGTTTCATCATTTCATCACTCCACATTAATAGAGTAAGAGTGAGTCTCCTCCTCTTTGTCACTGCACGTTATTAGCACAGCGTGTATGATCCAGGAACATTTGCCATTACACGATAGTTTAAAGTGAAAATGGAGCGCTTTGCGTTCACTGCCACAGTTTATACTTGTTAATTTATATTTTTTTGGGAGTTTGGCATGAGCCTCTGCTGACAGCATACGCATGAGAATGCTTCACACGTGCTCTTCAGGACAGGAGCTGGTTGACCTCCGTGGTGCGGCTCAGTGATGCTCGGACTCTGAATAACTGAAACTGAAAAACACACAAATGTGCCATTCATAGCATGTATACAGTATATTCGTTTATAATTCCCTTATTTGGGCATTACAATTTAATTGGAATTTGAATGGCCAATAATCGTGGTTAGATGAAATAGCCACAATCAGATGGTTGTTTAATAATCGTGACAGGCCTAACTGGTACGAACTCTTTAAGGAAACCTGGGATTTCTGTAAATAGCATCTTTAAATTGGCGCATTAACGAGAGAGAACTTGAATGGCTTTATCTCATCTGTGCCATGCATGATTATTATTAAATGCAAATTTTTTTGTATTTTTTATATGTTTAAAATGCTGTATTAATACCCTTAATACAACTGAAGGGAGTTAAAAGAGAGATTATTCATTGACAATAATTGATTGGTTGTGTGGATCTCGTCTTTGGAAACACACAGTGCAACTTTTACTCTCAACACACAGTAAAAGGATCTCGCTGCTGAATACTCCTACTATACTACACAATTAAATTACTGGTGAGTGAAATCTAACCAGCCAGCTGCCAAATATATAAATATTTAGTCGCATAGCGTGAAATTTGGTTGCAAATGCGAGTGATTTCCTCTCATTGTAGTAGAGGGTTGCGCTTAAAGGTAAAGATTGATCTTGAGATTTAAGAATTGCTATTGAGATCGTTCAAATGAAGATTGCGATACATTGGGAAATCTCTAATACAGGCTTTACAAAAATACAGGCTCAAAAGAAAATACCGGCAACGGCCGAATTTAATTAAATCAGTTTAATGTAAACAATTGCCTTCCTGTATGTCTTTCCCTGCTGGTCCCTTTTGAGAGGGACCCACTTTTGTGGTGAAATCATTGAGATATCATTGTTTGGGTTGTCCCTTTCTCTGTTGTGGGGGTCGTAGGGGTAGCAAGAGGCTCGGGGCCACAAGGGTATGTCCCTTAGGACCTGAGGTCATCGAGTGGAGACTCCGCTATTTAAAAGCTCATCTGATACCTGTGACATGACCCAGGTGCAGAGTGAGGGGTTCCAGCTATGGCCAAGGATGATGAGAGAGGGTCTACAAAGCAGTACAACTTGCCCTCCTCTAGAAAGTTGGCTTAATCAATTTAACAGCATTTAATGATAAATTTCACCAGCAAAATGCTTCATATACCCAGCAGGGGGCAGTGTGAATTTATTAGATCTCATTAATCAATATAAAATAGCCTAGGCCTACAGTAAATCTGATAGCTGGATATTATGGAAGAGACAGAACTTGGGTTAATTTAATTGTTGTAGTTGCTGGGTGTGTTTAGTGCAATTATTGGTTTTATGAAAGTTTTTTTTATGATGGCCAGACTGTGTTTTTCATTGAGGTTTTGAGCTCAAATAGTGACTTACACTAAAGTGGATTGGACTTTTTTTTTGTCAAAGTGGAGGAATGTTTAATCTGCAGTGCATATTAGGGAAAGATCCTCTTTTAATATAAAGGAAGGGGTTTAAGAATGTGTCTTCAATTTGTTTTGATGTTCTTGGGAAGGCTTGGTCACACATGGCTGAACTGTAAGGGATGTATGTAGAGCCCTAAGGGCTTTAGGTCTTTAGCTGGTTTGAAGTTTGAGTGAACTAGGCTGCTGACATTTGGAGAAGGGCTCTGTGTGCCCTCCCTCATGAGTCACCTTAATCCTTAGCCGACCCTTTGGCCATAAAAATACTTTCGCAAGTACACGAACGCAGACCATGCGTTTTTTTTTAGTTATCTTTAAAAGTTTGTGCAAAGTATGCAAAGACTAACTATTAACTATTAATAAGCATTCATAGGTTAATTTTCTAAAAAATTGTAAGCACTGTATTTCTGTGGCACTATGATAATTGCTCTGTTTGTTTTGAGCAACCTGCTTAAACCTGACAACAACGCTACTCAACCAATAGCGTGAGATGGGGATTGTTTGACTAACAGCAGACAAGGGGTATATGTTCAGAAAGCTTAAGTTTATT
Source organism: Xyrauchen texanus (assembly GCF_025860055.1). Taxonomy (NCBI): domain Eukaryota; kingdom Metazoa; phylum Chordata; class Actinopteri; order Cypriniformes; family Catostomidae; genus Xyrauchen; species Xyrauchen texanus. Next base: position 20,621,490 of record NC_068302.1, on the reverse strand, counting down.
TTTTCAATACCGTTTGGTGTGGCTAGTGGTGCAGATATTGCATACTTCAGCTTTAACTTACTTGTTCAGCAATATTCTCTTGAAACTGTCATGACACCATTACAGTAGCTGACTTGAAAAAGAAAAATCACCAAAGACACAATAATGTCTGCTATAGCACCCCTTGCGGCAAACATTGAGAATGCAAAGCATACTTGCGTTGCTTTAGGATTTGCAGTCTTACACATTTCAGAAAGGTTCGATGCATGTGTGGCAGGGCGGAGGGCGGGGCGGGGTCCCTGTTCCCGGTTATCGAAATGTCTCTGGCCTGCCCTTTAATATTTCTTGGATTTCTTTCCCTGTTTTATTAAAATGTGTGAGCTGCAATTAATAACACAATACAAGTATGCGTTAACTCCAGGTTGCTCCAGGGGGATTGTCCCTGTAATAAGTGCACTTTGGATAAAAGCTTCTGCCAAATGCATAAATGTAAATGTAAGTATGCGTTGCACTCTCAACGTTGCCACAAGGGGCACTGTACGAGACATTAGTGTGAACTGTCTGCTTCTACAGTGTTTTCACTTTCAAGCCAACTACTGTCATGGTGGAGCAACGGTTTAAAGAGAATATTGCTAAGCAAGTAAGGTAATGTCAATATGTATAGCAACTTTTCTGAATAATAACACATTCATTTTAATTGTACAGAATTTTTAAGGGAACTCCAATGCCCCCTTAAGGTTTGTTATTGTCACAGTGATCCAAGAACACCTTAAGGATGTTCAATCAGACCATGCCTTGGCAATGTGTTTACCAGGCACTCGCATCTGCCTATGCGTATTTGCATAAAGTAGGTTTTTGGCATAAGGATAAGCAGTAGTAATAGAAACTTGACTTAACAAGCACCACAAATTGTTGTTTTTAAGTATTGATACATAAACTGTTTATAAATCAAGATTTCTTCAGAGGCAACCAACACATGTAAAACTGACGCAAATGTGTGGAAGACTGATACGAATGCAGCAACTCCCATCCACAACCAGCATCCTGACAGCCCTCCAATTCCTTTGTTTATATTCTGCATACCTCCACTTCATGTTATTAAAAAAACAGACACCATAATGACGGAAAGGACTTTCTCTCTTCCACTCCCCTTCCCCCCTCTTTTCCTCCGAAAGGTTATAACGCAGCCCCCCACTGCTCCTCACATTGACACACACACCCCTCCTTCCCCTTCTTCACTTGGGAGTCCAGCCCTGGGATGCCAGATGTATTACAGAGTGAAGCGCAGCAATGTAAACAGTGAGTCCTGCCATGGATGCCGGGTGGTCCGGCCCTCCCCCTCTCCACCCTCCCTCTCTCTGCAGCTGAGGGCGGAGGAGTTCAGCAAAAGAGATTGAGAGGGGGAGGGATGTGGAAGGAAGGAGCATAGTAGCTGTAGTGTTATATGTGTCTTGGCCAGAATGCCAGTTTTTCTACAATCTGGTGCTTTGGTTAATGCTTCAGACAGAAGGATCAAGATGTTATGAAATACCTTGGTCGACACTTGCACTGTAGTTTCCATTCAGTTATTTTGTAATGGTTTAGTAAACTTGAACAGTTCTTTAGCTTGTAGGGTAATTGAAACTTTAACATGTAGCCTTTTTAATTTGAAAATTACTGTATATGAATGTAACAACCTTTTTGCAAAAGATATTACGTGGCTCCTTACAAGTATTGTGGCAGTTCCGTGGTGAAATGTCCACTGAGTGGTGCTAAAAGCAAGTTAAAGAGGTTAAGGTTAATAGTCTATCGAGTTTTAAATCAACAAAACTTTCCTACCAATCTTAAACCTTAATCTATCCGATAATGTCAGAAAAGCAAATGTGACATGAAAAACACAATCACTGAATTGACCATGTTGTTTTTGTCATGCTTCTGCGACTCTTTCGGCTCACGTGTCGACTTACGTGCTCTTCAGAACTCGAAACCTCATATACTCACGCAAGTGCAACGCTCCATTAGTTAAGCTACTACGAATTTGGATTGTGCTCGAACAAGCTTGTAAATGTAGTTATTTATGTAATGTAAATGTTAAAATGTTACGAGTGAAACATTAGCATGTAATGAAACATTAAAAAAACCTTAACATGTCATGCTCTATTGTAAAAGTGTTTTGATGTCATAAGATAGCATTGTATGAGGAACAGGGTGACATTTTTTTTATGAATGAATAATCTGCCCTTATACTCAAGATTATTCATTAAATATTCAAATAAAACGAGTTGTTTTAGCAACTAGTTGATAAGTACAACAAGCCGTGTAAAAATCTGTTTGCAAAAATTCACCAGGTTTAAGACATGCCTCATGTAGCCTGCTTAACCTGCAATCTGCTTGCTATTTGCTCTTATGTGTTGTATTGCTGAGCAAGTGGGTAATTTATTATTCTATTAAAGACTCTTTGGGTTAATATTTTTTTTTCACACATGGATACATTATATATACACAGATCTGCCAAAACATTAAAACCACCTGACTAATATTGTGTAGGTCCCCCTCGTGCCGCCAAAACGGCGCCGACCCACATCTCACAATAGTATTCTGAGATGATATTCTTCTCACCACAATTGTACAGAGGGGTTATCTGAGTCACTGTAGACTTTGTCAGTTTGAACCAGTCTGGCCATTCTCTGTTGACCTCTCTCATCAACAAGGCATTTCTATCAACAGAACTGCCACTCACTGGATTTTTCTTTTTCAGAGTAAATTCTAGAGACTTTTGTGTGTGAAAATCCCAGGAGATCTGCAGTTACAGAAATACTCAAGCCAGCTTGTGAAATAATTGTAAAGATTCTTTATTAACTAGAAATCAGGAAAAGTGCCGGTGATATATTATTTGAGTAGGCACACACACAAAACCACCCTTGAGTATGCATCCACACACATGCACACTTTTCCCTGTGCTTTAGTTGCAGTGTGATCCAGTTCATGTACAATAGATTTTTCTTAATGGGAAGGGACCTGAAAGAAGCCAGCAATGTGGAAAAATCTACCCATTCAGCCTCCTCTGAATGTACATCTCTAGATTGCAGTAAGCTGTGTTTGTAGGCAGCGGACTGCTAAATACATGAATTTTTTCATGATGCAGATCTGGACAGGTGATTAGCATAATTAGAGGAGAGCAGTCCATACATATGATAATGTGGTGTGGAGTAAGTGGCAGCTGTGGTTAAGGATGCCATGATTATACGGTTTCACTATTAACCATGATTAAAAATCTCATGGTTAATTTAACTGCACAAATTTAGAATCCACAGTTAAAACTGTGAAATGCTTTATCTAGACGTGGCAAAAATAATATACATAATGTATAAATATATAACATAAAAAGTTATTCATAAGATTTTGTAAGCCTAAATGTGAAAACTCTTGTGCCTGTGTGGGTACTGGAGCTGTTGATATGGTTACAGACTGGGGCCGCGTGATGCTTAGCCAGGTGCGCAGACTGATTGTGAATTTTCAATTCATGTGAATCTGGGGCTTAAACACACAAACTATAAAGTATAATTCGATCTACCAGACTCATATCCACCAACAAAGGGACTTAAATCAGCTGTTAGGGAGCATTTAAATGGCTGACTGAATACGACAGATGTAAATTACAGAAATCATAGAAAGAAACACATCTTACAATGGGACAGGATGCTCCACTAGTCATCTAACAACAAACTAGTAAGTGGAATATTTTTAGCTGTGGTGATTTTAAAGTGATGAACTTTAAAGATGCTACTTTTTGTAATGTTTAAGCGTATTGACCGTGCATGGTGCATTGCGTGTAGTTACTATCAGCGAGGAAACTTTGAAAAGTTGCATCTGCTTCCTCATTATTTAAAGCATGTCTGACAGCGGATTTCTTTAATAAAGTGTTGCAGAAGAAAAAACTACTGGATGCCTTGAACTAGGCTACATGTTGCGCACCCACAATAATCTTGCATTTACACACTTTTGAAGCACTCCGGTTAAATTGAAACACATCATTGAGCTTGGGATTCTCATAAGTGGTGTCGTGCCCTAGATTGGAGCGTCTCTTATTACATACTGTATACTAAATAATTGTAAAACCGGTTAACCAGGGACAGCAAGCTCAGGTTAACCAGGGACAGCAAGCTCACCGTCAAAAAGTCACACTGCGGCATCCCTAGCTGTGGTGTAAAATTTGTGTCAGGGGTTGAACAGACTACTTTGGGGCATTGTGGTACAGCTGTGGGTCATGGACTCTCTCTCTCCCTTGCATTTCTATCTGCCTCTATCTCACTTTTACTTGCCCTCCACTGTCCCTCTTTCCCACCCTTCTGTGAAAGGAAGGGAGGCGCTTGGTTCAGGTCAGCATATGTACAGCCATTAAAGGACTGAGCGTGTGTGCAAGACATTCTCAGGAGTTGCTACCTGTCTGATGGAATGGCTTAATGTATTAAAATTTGCTGAGAATGTAGAGAATGCAACAATGTTTTTTCAAGCCCTTGATTTCATTTAGCCAAATAAAGTGTTGGATCAACAGGTAGTACAGATGAATGTAAATATGTAAATATTTTGGAGGTACCTGGCTGGTTTAGATGAAGATTCAGGGTACATTAAAATCAGTGCTCCATTGACAGGGTTGTTGACGTAGGCTGCAAAATGTGCTTTGAGTTGAGCAGGTCTGTGCAAGTGAGTTAATGCCGTTTCAACCCTGTGCAGAAAATTCCGTTTGACCACAGGGGGTCTCTCTGAGTTGGAGTCTAATCCAGCTAATCCTGCCCGCAACACAGTCATAAAAAGTGCCTCTCTGTGCCGGCATTGCCACACACAGCCCCTTCCTCCACATCACCCCCAACCCCACCCCCACCACACCTAAGAAAATAAGTTCATCACCAGCCGCAATAAGCCATACCATCCCATCATGGAGCAAAACCAGCAACTGTTCCTCCCAGCCCTCCAGCAGGTGGGCAGTAGGGGAGCTAGTGCTGGTGAGGAGTTATGTCATGATCTTGAAGGGGGTGGGTGCAGTGGTTTTGGCTGCAGTGGTGGTGGTGATGTGGGTGGGGCATTTCTTTTGTACAGAGCACCACACACCCCTCCGAAACAGGCCACTCAAAAGCCACGCTGCAGCTGAATGGAGAGAATAGTAATGCTGTGCTTGAAAACGGGGGCCAATGGAAGAGCCCTTCCAAATGCAGCTCCTCCTGGTTGTGAAAGGGAGATTCAAGGGTTAATGTTATGCAACAAACTGAATGCAGGCACCAACACACACTGACATGCACACCAGATTCCCTGACTGCCCCCTTGCACTCCTCACTGAGAGAAATTGTTCATTGACACTTAAGTATCCTCACATAACAGTGGACACATACCTTTGTTTTTACATTTAATGTTGGCTGCTGTCTAATGTAACTAAACTATTGCAAGCAAAAGGGAAATGTTAATTTGTTTATAGGTGTGACAGCTACTGCTTTCTGTTTAATAGTTGGTCAGAGTTTTGATATCTCATTTCCTTTTCAAGTCATCAAGTACACCAAGAATAAGCTGTTTTATTTCAGCTTATTTTAGGGAACTTGTCAACAGATAACTAGGCAGAGCTGATAGTTCTTATTCTTGTGGAGATCATTTCTAGATATTATTGACCCTGTTTCCACCTGGTATTAAGATGCGTTTCGGGTGATCTGATCACATGTGGTCAGCCTAAATACAGGTCTAAAATAGGTTTTGTGATCGGATCACAGAAAATAGATTTTGTGATCGGATCACAGAAACCACATACGAAAGTGGTCAAAAACGCATGCGACCACATCACATCTGATGTGTAAACGCTAATCCGTCCTGTATGCATCCCGGCAGCAGTGAAGCACCACCCCTCACCTGTCTATCAACCGCTGCGGTAAAAAAAAGTTTACCAGTGGCTTTAAAAGGTAATAATCATCCAAACGGAAATTGTGAAAAAAACTGATTCATACACAATCATGAGAGCTTCATGGATCTTCTTTAGTTTGTTTGATATCAAAACAGATGAGAAGCATGAACACCCGAAGCTCTGTTAATACAGGCAATTTACTAAAATAATGGATAAATCTGCTTGAAATGATGCGCTTTAATATCATGCAGTAAAACACTGACGGAGTGAATGATGTATGTCGTCATGAAACAGAGACCCTCCCCTCCATATCCAAACACAAGTTGCCACAGGAGACGCATTTAAGCAACCAGGTGTGAACAGTGATTTGTCTCACTTGACCACATGTGATCCGATCACCCGAGACATCGTAATTCCAGGTGAAAACAGGGTCATTAAGTAGGGCTAGGAATTGCCACAGACCTCCTGATTCGATGTTACAATGATATTTAGTTGCTGATTTGATATATATTGCAATTCTTTAAGTGCTGCGATTTTATGTTATATTAGCTGTGTTAACCTCATTTTTAGTAAGAAATTATTTATTGAAGAGTAGTTGTGTCTGACATTCATTCACTCTTTAATACAGAAATTGCATGTAAAAAATAGGGATGTCAAAACTACCAATTTTCATAATTGATTAGTCAATGTGTTGTCTGAGATATATATCTTATGCCATTTTGCTTGTCTAGTAAATATATCTTGTTTTAAGAATGTATAGATATTTTAACGGGAAAACAAGACAAAACACTAATTAAGATTTTATTTTTTACATAGGCATTATGTCCATGTGACCAGTCAGATGCGTTTCATAGGGATATATGGATGCTAAGCGCAGCCCTTTAACAGGGTAACTAGTGGATATGTAACAAATAAATAGGCTTGATAACTATAATGTCTTATCACACAAAACTTTACTAAAAGTAAGAAACAATAAAAGCTTCAATACAGAGCAGCATTAAAAAAACAATTATGTGCATTCCAGACTCAGAATGACACACTTCAATGTAACCAGAGCTCATGGAGTCACAGAGCTATCCTCGCTCCGCATTCAAAGTGTATAGCTGTTAGATTATAAATATTGCAGGGGCACAACATTTAGTTGACAAATCTGCAGAACGACTCGGGAAAAATATTCTCCACTACACTTCAAAAATAAACCTGTGGATTCTGCATAATAACAGGAGCATTACCCACAGCAGTGTATTTGAAGTCTTGCAGTAAACAAGTGGTGCTTTGGTGGCTGTAGCAGCGGTGCATTAAAGGACTGCCCGTAAAGATTTAGAGAGATGAAACTTCTTGGAAAACCTGTTTGTGTGGAACTCTGCACAAATATAGCTTCCTATTGTCCATCCATCCATCCATCAGATTACTATATTAAGCAAAATGTGTTATTTGTTTTAATTAAATTAAAAAAGTATTTTTCATCAGAAACAGTTTTTAAAATCGTTTGTCTCAGGAATCACGATTTGTAACCGATTCAAACTGGCTCATAAGAGTCTACACTGTTTTAGCTGAATGTTTGTTGTGTATTTTTTATATGGTACCATTTTATGGTTTATAATTGAATATTATAGCACAGCAGGGACTAAAAACAGTTCAAGGAACGAAAACTAACAAAATTTTTGCAGAACGTAACCGAAAACCAGAAACATTTTTGATTTTCATTTGTTCCGGAGTGAAAACTTTAAATGCTGGTAACCAGTTATAACCGGTTAATTTTGTTCTGATAATTTTTTCATGAAAATAAAGGCTAAAGGGTATATCACAGTAAATGTTTGGAACTACACCACTACATGTTGCCCGAAAAAAATGAAATGTGCTTTGACCCTGAAGGGTGCGTTACACATTTCTTTGCCTAATTGCCCATTGTGGATGTCGCAGTCTGTGAATGAAGACATTTTTAATAGCTATGTATATAAATACCACATATACATGCATGGCTAAGCCAGATACAAGGAAAACATTATTAGAGGTAAAAATACTTTTCTCAGATGTTTCCAAGTCTTCACTAAATTATTGTCAGATATGATGCAATAATACAGATTTGATGGTGCTGGGTTTTGACTTAGATGCAGCTCTGTAATAAAAATTATACTTAACTGTAAATTAACTGAAGGCTTGTTATGATTTCTATGCTGATAAATCCATCACACTGGAAATAATTTAATAGCTTTTTTTACCACCTATTTTGGTGAGGTAAGTGGCTTATTTTGGGTTTTTCCAGTCTAGGTTGCTTGTTTATCTTGTGAGATCTGGCAACATTGCAATTTGTATTTCACCCACCTATTAGCGCAGAGTATTGTCACTTTAAAATGAACGTTATTAACCATTCTTTTGTTTTGTTCTAACCGGTAACCATTTGGAAAAGAGGCTGCGGAACCTTTGAACCGGAAAAATAGCTTTTTTACTCAGAACATTTCGTTTTTAGTCCCTGTTGCACAGTGTGGTCTAGAAGACTGTGTTTCACACCATTTCAGTGTTAATCTCCATGAAAGGGAAGATATTTTAACCTTCCCTGGTTGATGCAATCAACAGACCTTTTCTCAAAAATCTGTTAGCACGGAATTAGATAATCATGCTGGCTTTTCAAAGACCTTAAAACACACCTGCGGTCATGTTTGAGTAAATTCAACTGTTGCTCATGTTCTCCCTCTCACACACATACAGACCCACATTTTCTTGTGGAGCAGGGGTGTTAATTTCACACCTGAGGCTAGGCCATTTGTGACCTCAGAACCTGTAAGTCTCTGGAGGGGTGTGGAATTCTCTAGGGTTCAGGTCGTAATATGAGGTTTCCTGCAATATGGAACGCTTTCTCTGTAAAGTGACTGACATGCATTGTTGTGGCTCCATCCTGTTTCCTCTGTTGGTCTTGGCGTACATGAGAGGAACCATTCATGCTTTGAAGGTTACTCGGTTCATGTTAATCTAGAGGAGAGACTTCTGATTGAAAGCTGACATTGGAGGTTGCTTCATCCCTAAAACATTTAGGTGTTTCCAGGGCCTCTTTATCAGGAATATGCTAAGCTTGTTTGGGATGTTATCAACCTGGTCCCAATAATCATGTTGAAGGAAAGCTCACACTCACTTAAAGCTGTAATTAATGAGGGATATTATAAGCATAAAACTAGATCATGTACTGTGTGTTTTTGCCCTGGAAAAAGCAATCCATTGCCTTCTCTTACTGCTTCATATAATGTTTCCTTCTTCTCAACCGTTTTTCACTGAACGGGTGGTCTGCCTGGTTATTTTCAACTTTAACACAATTACAATGGTTTGAAAATATTTAACCTATGTCTGTCTCATGAATTGAAAACCATTGTTAACTTGGATTATAGCTTATAAATGGTTACAGATTGTTTTATACTGCCCTTCCCCCCAGAGCTGGAGTAGGTTAACTCTTTCCCCGCCAAACACAGAATTTTCCGTGTTTTATGAAAAAACGCTTCCCCGCCAAACACGGAATTTTCCGGGTTTCCGTGTTTTAGGTGTTATATGGTAAGGAAGACCCCTGCGCATGTTTTGAAAGAGTACGCAACTCTTTGATCAAAGAAACAGACTGCGATCGTCTCAAACATGAAGAAGTGGAGTATTGAGAAGCTCAAAATATCAGACATAAACATGCCTTTTTCTCAGCTTTTTGTCTGAAATGTTGTTTTTTGACAAAACCGACCTCTGTTCAAGTCGCAATAAAAAAAGAACAAATGAAGATAAAATAAAATCGTTTTTTTTTTGCCTAAAAGCAGAGGCTCAGATCTTTATTGTGATATATAGCATCTTCATATATTCATGGAAGAAAATATTCTGCGGGCCATTAAAGTTTAGCGAAAATCGTCAAAAACCCTGGCGGTGGCTGGCAACATTTTTTAAAAAACGCTGGCGGGGAAAGAGTTAATGAGAAAAAGAAATGTTCTTGCTTTAGTTAGTATAAATGTTTCAGTATATTTGATGTTCTACGCTGCAAGTTTTTTTGTGGTTTTAAGAAAAAAAGATGGTTATGCCGGCGTATAATGCATAACATTGAGACCATTCTCACATATGTTCATAATGTGTAGGGAAAAAAAACACCCATCAAATTGTCTAGATGCCTCCACACAACTAGGTGGGAAAAAGTATCTGTTAGTGTAACTTCTTACAAAAACATTGGTAATCACAAGCATGTGATTCTGTCACAGTAAATGAGTTAAAGAACAAAGCACACTCTGAAAGTTGCCTCCTCGTAGTTCAAGGTCACACAATCCAGTTTTCGTTGGTGCACGCGGAAGATATTTTAAAGCTTCTCGGCTTACAATTGTTTTGAATCTAATTTTCAGATTTTGGCTAAACCAATTACAGTACATTAGGCCTAATACATTTTAAGGGGGATTTTAGTAAGTGCTATAATGTTTAAACTGTGTAATATGAAATGTACTGAAAATGTGCTTCACTAATCTTTACTGTAGCTTTGTTGGGTATACAAGGCCCGAAAATTGCTTCATTTTAATTTGTCAATGTGTTCTAAAATGTTTCAGACTGCAATTTATATAGCAGTACCTTTTGCATTTTAAAAAATGGCGGGCCCCACAACCACCAAAGCCTACCCTCCCACTCCCTATGAGAGAGCTCCCCTGCCACTGCCATAATGCCAGGGCACACATGGTCCTTCATTTGCTCTAGGCAAACAACTGATAACAGCTGTCAGTGACCACGTTTACATACACTTAAGAAAGCGGGTTATTCCAGAGTTGTTGCAGAAAGCGTCATTCTGAAATGTCATGTAAATGAGAATGCCGATTTCCTTATGCCACTTAGAGTATTAAGAGAAAGTGGTTTAATACACCTAGGTTTCTTCCGGAGAAAGCCACTTATGTGACATATACATAAACACATAAGCAGCGTTCAAACAGGTTTTTGAAGAGTGCACATGTGCGTGGAACAAAGCAAATAGCAAATGTCATAGGATAGAGCCTCAGAATATTGTCTTGGAAACTGTGGGGCCTTTGGTATAAAAGGTTGAACCACTCTGCTAGATGGTCATCTTTGACCATTGTGCCACGTTTTACAGTTTTTTCAGCGTCTCACACAGGAGCGTCTCAAGACTCATGCATTCTGTAATTTCTGTTCTATCCTTTGCATTACAGCTAGCTTTTTTAATGAAAGAACGTGCTCAGTCTGATTGGCTCCTAACATATCCAGTTTAATGTCTTTAGCTCATATACTGTATGTTTAAATATGGAATTTGCAGATTTCCCCACAAAATCGGCAAAGAAAAGGCAAAATGTATCCCCAAAAAAGTTAACAGATTCCATCTGGGCCTGGCATTGTCAAAGTATAGATTATATATAGAAGTACCATCAGAATATCTGTACTGGAATAAGTCAGTTTACATTTTGAGCACCCTGAATGTTCTGTTGCCTCAGATGAATCACTTATGTTGTTGTATTCATCATTTGTAAGTCGTTTTCGATTAAAGCGATTGCTAAATGAAGTGAATGTAAATGTTGCTTGAATTTGCCCTCAGCTATTCAAAGCTGTGTTAGTTGGCCTGAAAAGAACCCTCCTCCCTGCTTCAACATATCATTAGTGCTTCAAGTCATGCAGTGTGCCATCCACAAAACATCACACAAAAGCAATACAGAAGATGATTTGGTTGATAGTTTTAAGTTGATTGTGAGGATTGAGCAGATTACCTGTCTGAGACCGTATTTACCTGCAACTGTGAAGCCCTTATGAACCGTGTTGCCTGCTTCTCTAGGGTGCTTGATCCTGGAAATGGAGAAGTCTTCTATTCTCAGAGGTCAGGTAGAGAGCACATGAAGAATCGACAGCTTTGAGAGGCAGACTTGGACAGTGTTCAGCATCACTCTTTTGAAAGGCTGCTTTTGTAGCTGTGAAGGCTCGCTGTTCCTGTGTGAGGCTTAGGTGAGCCACACAAGGACCCCATTGCCCAAACACAATAAAGCAGCAAAAACTCAAACACACGTGTGCACATGCAAAACCCACTTACGCATACACTCGTAATTCAGAGGCCTTAGTTTGAAAACTGTGAAGAAGACTTCAGGTGTTAAAGGTTGAACTGAAAAGCATTTTGATGTCGAGTTAACAGGACAGATGGGAGCTCAACATGTGTTATTGTAAATTCCTTTCATAGAGGCTAGTATATATCATTGATTACCGTGAGACTTCGTTTGAGCCTATATGAAAATGGTGGAAAATTTGATTTTGTTATTGGAAGTGAGTTAAAGCTGAAGTATGTAATTTCTGCTACATTAGCGCCACTGAACAGAATTGCAGAAATAAACAATGTTATCAAAACAGATTTCTGAATATGATTTCAGTTGTTCAAACAGTCAGATAGTCCCACCTCCAACTCAAGCTATCGGTTGAGTAACAGGGTGGGTCTAAGCGGGTCTCTCAAAACAAAAAGGAATTTTTGTAGCGCCACATAGACACAGTATTTACAGTTTTCAAGAAAATTAACCTATGAATGGCTTACTTGTAGTTGTCTCTGCGTATTAAGTTGGGATAGAAGCTGGGAAGCTTGGGATACTTTTTGATACAAAGCTCCAATTTGCATTCAATACTTGTGCTATTTAATTCGTTTCATTGGATGTTTGATTAGGAATTTCTAGAGTTGTTCAGTGTGTTTATGTCTATGTGTATAAATGAAGATTTTAAAAATCTAGAACGTTCATCTGAATGTCTTCTCACTTTCACAGTGGGTGGCAGGGTGAATCAGGAACTCAAGTACACGCGGCAGAAGATTGGAGAGGAGGCCATGTTTAGCCCTCAGCTCATGATTCAGACACCGCGACAGGAAGGTGCTAACATTCTGACAGTGGAGGCGTTGAAACAGCACCTCGATTCCGCCATAAAGGCCAGCAGAGTGCACATTTACATGTACAACAGGTAATGCCACTTGCCCAGCAACCACTGTGGTATTAAGAGTGATATTTCTGTAATGAAGTAAATAATGAATTGTGTGATGCTCATTCGTGGTAGCTTAATCCTCTCTGCTCTCAAAACTATTAAAGTTCACCCAAATTTGAAAATTGTGTCATGATTTATTCACCCTAATGTTGTTCCATTCCGTAGGACTTTTGTTTTTTAATGCAGAACAGAAAAGGAATTGCTTAAATTAATTTTTTTAATTCAGTGGAATTGCTTTAAAGCTTATTATAGGACCCAAAAGGATCATAAAAGTAATCCAAGTGATTTCTGCATCATATTCCAAGTCTTCTGAAGACAGATGATAGGTTTTGGTGACAAATAACCAAAGATTTTAGTAATTGTTAGTAAAATGAAAAATCTTAATCAGTTCATTCACAGTGGAGAGTGCTAAAACATTTGCGTGCACTTGCATGCCACTGTGAACAATCATCTCATTTTCATCTCATATTGATTTTCACCAATAAATGGCGTAACTTTAGGGTTGTATCTCACCAAATCATATTATTGATTTTCACCAATAAATGGCGTAACTTTAGGGTTGTATCTCACCAAATCATATTATAGGCTTTCAGAAGTCTTCGGTTATAATAAGTAAGTCATGATAGAATTTTATTTTTTTGGAAGTTTCTCCAAGAACCTTGCTACCTCTACCTTTTACAGTTCATACTATTTCTGCTGTTGTGTTTTCAGGCAATGGAAATTGGAACATTTATGCTACAAATCAGGAGAACTTGTTACAGAAACCAATTTGGTGGACCAGGTAAGAAAGAATATTTACACTTAAAAATTATATTTTAGTAGAAATGTATAAACTTGAGAAAAGGACTCACTCATTACTGAATATTGTGACTGTAATAGAGATTCCTTCTACACAGATTATAGAGAAATTGCACCCATGTCTGATTATCACTCCTTTGGACTGCTTCTGGGAAGGTGCTAAGCTACATTCAGGAACAGTCTACCTCCCGTAAGTTACACTCACCTTTCTGTATTTACTTGGAGCATGTAATATTAGATGCTGCCCCACCTGGCTCTCGCACCTCTTACTTTAAGTGCTGCAGTCGAGTGAAGTGACGCAAACTGTGCGAGAGAGTTTGAAACTTCTCCGGGTGATGCACTCTCTTGCATGGAGACGCTCGTTTCTCGCGCATGTTTGCCGCAGCTTGACGGCTTGAGATACATTGATATATGTATTTGACACAGTGTGTATCATGAAGGAATCAGCCATATGCAGCTCTATTTGGAAGAGAGAGTTTGTTTTTTGTGAGTTAAAGATGGATCGAATTCAAATGATCAAAAAAGTGAGAGAGGGCAGTAGGGCTGCCACTAACAATTATTTTTATATCCGACTAATCTAATGATTATTAGAATGATCATTAGACTATTCAGGCTATTATTGCAACGATTAATCATTAGCACTTAAATGACTATTCAGCTTGTGCCTCAACTTAAAAGGATATATTAAACTTGCTAACCAACAATAAAGAGGACAAAATCTTAAAAAATACTTATAAATGACATTCATTGAATTAAAGGTGGAAAAACTAACTGGAAAAACTAACTGTTTAATTCATTAAAAATTTCACTACAAAAAATCGTATTGTTATCAAGTGTTTTTGTCTTGTTTTCCATTTAACAATATCTAAAAATCCTTAAAACAAAATACATTTACTTGAGAAACAACATATAAGATATTTAGACTTGCTTTAAGAGAATGTATCTTAAATATAAGTGTATTTTGATAAGTGTATTTTTTCACTTGTTCATACTTCTGCCAGTGCAGTAAAGACAAATTATACTCATATTCAAGATATTTGCTCTAAAAGCAAGTCTAAATATGAGGCTTCTTTGGTAAATGTATCTTGTTCTAAGGATTTTTCGATATTTTAAAATATTAATATTAATAAAATATTATATTCAAAATTCTCCGATAACAATTATTTATTCTGGAGTATAGCTGCTAAAGTAAATGTACATAAGAAGTTGTATATATTTATATTGGAAAACAAACCAAAAATTTTTTTTTTGCATTGCATAATGGGCCAAGACTACACTCTCTCACCTTTTTGTTCACTTGATTTCGATCCATCTTTAACTCACAAAAAACAAAGTCTTTCTTCTTTATAGAGCTGCGTATCACCGATTTTCTTTACTATAATCACGAAATCACTATAAACAAAATCTAGCTGCAGCAAGTGTGTGCCAGTGATGAGTGTCTCCGCACGAGACAGTGCATCAGCCAGTAGAATTTGGGAATTCTGTTTTTCACGCGACTCATATAAGCGGCTCTGACCACACAGAAAATACGTGTTTGTGCTTATTTATACAGCCAGCTTCCACATTATTTGAACTTTAATAAAGGATGCATTAAATAAATACAGTATATAAGGATGCAGAGTTTCCTTTTTTAGACGCTCTGACTGGCAAGTTCCGCTTTATTTCACGACGACACTGCTTCTGTATTCACTTATTTGTATTATAATACTCTGCGATCTACATCATCTTAATCTGTTTGGAAAATTTGGAGTGAGTCTGAACTGTGAGCTGTTCTTTCTTCCTCTCCTCAATCAAGTGCGAGCTGAAGTGCTGCTCTCCAGCATCATCATTAGCGTTTCATGTTGTGTTACATGAAATCAGACGACTATTCAACAACAACAATTTTTGTTGTCAATTTGTATTGTCGACGTTGTCGATAATATCGTCTAATCATTTCAGCCCTAGAGGGCAGTCTTAGCCTATATTATGCTGCTAAAAAATACGTTTTCCAATATAAATATCTAAGGCTCCTTTAAAACAAGGTATATTTACTCGAGAAGATATACTGTGGAAGATTTTACATTTATTTTCAGAGAATATTGAATATAATCTTGAAATGTATGTATTTTGTTATAAATTATTATGTTATATCATAAATCTCCAAAATGCGCATCAAAAAATTATATGCTCGCTTGAAGTGGATACATAGTTTATTCGATAAGAAGAAATGCACATAAATTATGATGGAAACACATTTACCGAATAAACTCCTATTGAATTTGTTAGGGATTAAAGTTGCACATCAGAAAGTTCATGTCACTGAAAAACTTGTTCAATACTGGACTAACCAGCGGGCCAATCATCGAATCTGAAATGTTGCTCAGGTCATCCTGAAATAACGGTGTCTAGAAAATCCAAAGCCTACAAAGAGCTTGCAGAGCAGATAAGTCGAAAACAAACTTGAACTGTACGGAAGAGAAGGTATATTGACACTGTTGAAAAATATCTTCTAGATCCGCACAGTATAGTCATAAGGATGGATGAACGCACATATATAGTGCTCCCAGAAGTGTGTGTCACTCCCAAACATGAGACAGAGTTTTTTAGAGTGTTTTGTCTGTGTGCTCTAAACTGCCAGTGTTTTATTAATAAAACACACAGTGGTTACAATTTCTCCGGAAGTGACGATTTCATCCTTATGAACACCCTTGGATGGAAACGCAAATTTATTCACACATTGTTTTTGCGATTTATATGTTTTTTTTGCATAAATAAAATTTGCAGCTTGGATGGAAACATGGCTAGTGAGGCACTTACAATGGAAGTGAATGGGGCCAATTTGTGTAGGGTTTAAAGCCAGAAATGTGAAGCTTATAATTTTACAAAAGCACTTACATTAATTCTTCTGTTAAAATGCATGTAATCCACTTAACCCGATGCACAATCTTAATTTTCGGTTAAGAGCTAATGATTAATCATTGCTATAATTGCTCGAAATGTCAATTAACCATTCAAGTGATCATTAGATTAGTCAAATTAGCATATTTAGGCTTTTGTACCGAAATTTCACTGGTATCGGTACCGACTACTGACATTTTGAGACTTGACAACTAGTGTTGCAGCGGTATACCGGTTTCACGGTATACCATGGTTTGAAAATTGAGGGTTGTCATACTATGTACATTTATCACCATACATTTATCTATGGTGTTGAGGAAAAAAATGCAACCGGACGGAGAATCTCACATGCGTGGGCGCATCTCCTTTCCTCCTTGTCTGCCTGTTAGACTCGTCAACTTGCGACACACACACACAAATGCAGCGGAGAAAATGTCAGAGATGAGCGAGGCTAGGGGGTCTGACATGAGTGCGTGTGAGTTAAAGCAGTGTTTCTCAACTGGTTTATTCGGACTGGGTCGTGGACAGCAGGGAAAGAACAATGTCATGGTTCTCCCATTGAAGATATTTCGGCCGCCGCCCAAGTGACAGCCTATTTAGGACTGCCAAGGCAGATTTAATGATAATCTCGCAAACAGCTAAAGCAGACATGGGCAACATATGGCCCGCAGCTCATTTATCATAAAAGTGTTTTTATTTTTCATTGGATATTTCAGTTAACTTGCATTGGGACCTCACATGTCTCCACAAGCGTTTAACATACTCATGGTTGCCAGATGAGAGAGGAAACACCCCCAGTTTGAGATTTATACTTGCGCAAATTGGAAATATTGCACCTAATGCTATACTTATTGTGTGCAATCTGGCAACCATGCACGTCTCGCTTTCCCCTTTGAACAAACTTAGCGATCTGTAGTGCAATATTCTGCTCAAAGAAAAGTGTTATACGGCTACTCTGTGTCCATTCTTGAGGCTGCTTGTGATGTTTGGTGCGACTAATTTTGCAGGTAGCTAAACCTTCTGAGTGATTAAATTAAATATAAAAGTAGATCTCGGCATCATTGACATGCGAACAAAAGCAAGCCAGAGACGAATATGTAAATGTGTTTATTATTTGTGCAATTTAGAAATGTTGAACTCACTTCGCACCTGTATGTTAATCTAACTCTTGCAGTAATCATTTATCATAGTCATGCAGTCTGTGTTATTCAGTTGTCTGCTGAAAGTCAACGTTGACATCAACAACAAAAATAATGTCACTTGATGCATGTCCTTGTACTGGAAAACCATGAACAAAACTATGCAACATAAAAGGAAATGCAACCCAGGATACATTAAATACAGGTTATGTTTAATTTATGGCAGGTCAACCCTTGATTTCCAATGTAAAATCTGTCCTGAAGCAAAACCAGTTGAGAACCACTGAGATAAAGATACAGACAGGAGTAGTCTGGTTGTGCTGTCGAGTTCCTACGTATATGTTAATTATTAATAATCATAGGACATTACTTCAAAAGCTCACACAGCTGATGTTATTTTTCATTTAGTAGTTAATTTAACATATAAACTAACATGCTTTAGTTATATAATAGGGATGTCCCGATACCACTTTTTCCACTTCCGATTCCGATATCGGAAATCTCAGTATTGGCCGATACCGATCCCGAACCGATACAGTGTTGTTATTTTACATAATCAGTTTATAATATCTTTACAGTATTGTGTGGAAATAATTGGGTGTACTCTTTAATAGGCTATGTAAAGAGTTAATGTGTTACACATTATTTCAATATAAATGTATAGCTTAAGAAACACTTCATTATTAACTAGCATACTGGCACTCCCTGAGTTCTGATTACACGCACCTGCATATCATTAGTGGCTAATCAATGACTGCATAAATAAATACCCCACTTTCGCACGCGCACACACACACACACACACTCTCTCTCTCTCTCTCTCTCTCTCTCTCTCTCTCTCTCTCTCTCTCTCTCTCTCTCTCTCTCTACACACACACACACACACACACACACACACACACACACACACACACACACACACACACACACACACACACACACTCACTTTCTCACTCTGTGCCTGTTCTCATCGATAGTATTTCTGAGACTCCAGAACTTTCTACTATGTCTATCATGTGTCTTCATTATTGCCTGCATGTATCATAAAATTGTTTTGAGTTATCTCTTTCATCATATCTATACACTGTCTGGATATTACTTACCTGCTGTTTGCCACTCTGCTTAACTGAATTTACTCACAATATTTACATTACTGTTTCAATCCTCTGCTCAATAAACCCTGCTACTGAGTTCATATCTCTGCCTCTCTGTGAGTCTCCCGTGACAGCTTTAACTTTTAAACCCTCACCCTTTTTATTCACAGTTTAATTCGCTTCTTAATTAAATTCTGGTTAAATGCACCTCCAGAGCCTTTCTAAGTCCATATTATAAGTGAACCAAACTGCTGAGCATCTACATCTGAGATGTTCGTTTGTAGCGCACAAATATTGTGCACGGGTGAAGGCCATAAATAGCCGTGCGCGTGTGTGTAAAAGCACCATTCACTATCAGCGCTGAAGCTGCGCGTGCAAGAACATATATGTTTACTTATTAAACACAGCCTATTGCAATTCACAGAGCTATCACGTGGCTTCAAGTGGCTTTGAATAAAATGCACTAGTCATATGAACCGCTTTAATGGTGTTTTAACAGTTCTTTTATGTCATTTTTTAAGCTTGACAGTAACGAACATGACTAACACAGAGTATCGGATTTGGGTCGGACCGATACCCGATCCGTCTAAAAACGTCAGTATCGATGCGATACCGATCTAGGTATCGGATCGGGACATCCCTATTATATAACATGTTATATTTACATGCAATTTTGTATCATGTTTATAATTCGGTTTATTATTATAATAAATAAGCTTTCTTATTTATTAGAGAGACTTTTTTTACACATACTTCAATAAAATATACAGGTGAAACTCAAAAAATTAGAATATCTTGCAAAAGTTCATTAATTTCAGTAATTCAACTTAAAAGGTGAAACTAATATATTATATAGACTCATTACAAGCAAAGTAAGATATTTCAAGCCTTTATTTGATATAATGTTGATGATTATGGCTTACAGCTTATGAAAACCCCAAATTCAGAATCTCAGAAAATTAGAATATTGTGAAAAGGTTCAGTATTGTAGGCTCAAAGTGTCACACTCTAATCAGCTAAACACCTGCAAAGGGTTCCTGAGCCTTTAAATGGTCTCTCAGTCTGGTTCAGTTGAATTCACAATCATGGGGAAGACTGCTGACCTGACAGTTTTGCAGAAAACCATCATTGACACCCTCCACAAGGAGGGAAAGCCTCAAAAGGTAATTGCAAAAGAAGTTGGATGTTCTCAAAGTGCTGTATCAAAGCACATTAATAGAAAGTTAAGTGGAAGGGAAAAGTGTGGAAGAAAAAGGTGCACAAGCAGCAGGGATGACCGTAGCCTGGAGAGGATTGTCAGGAAAAGGCCATTCAAATGTGTGGGGGAGCTTCACAAGGAGTGGACTGAAGCTGGAGTTACTGCATCAAGAGCCACCACACACAGACGGGTCCTGGACATGGGCTTCAAATGTCAGACGTCTTACCTGGGCTAAAGAAAAAAGAACTGGTCTGTTGCTCAGTGGTCCAAAGTCCTCTTTTCTGATGAGAGCAAATTTTGCATCTCATCTGGAAACCAAGGTCCCAGAGTCTGGAGGAAGAATGGAGAGGCACACAATCCAAGATGCTTGAAGTCCAGTGTGAAGTTTCCACAGTCTGTGTTGGTTTGGGGAGCCATGTCATCGGCTGGTGTTGGTCCACTGTGCTTTATTAAGTCCAGAGTCAACGCAGCCTTCTACCGGGACATTTTAGAGCACTTCATGCTTCCTTCAGCAGACAAGCTTTATGGAGATGCTGACTTCATTTTCCAGCAGGACTTGGCACCTGCCCACACTGCCAAAAGTACCAAAACCTGGTTCAATGACCATGGTATTACTGTGCTTGATTGGCCAGCAAACTCGCCTGACCTGAACCCCATAGAGAATCTATGGGGCATTGCCAAGAGAAAGATGAGAGACATGAGACCAAACAATGCAGAAGAGCTGAAGGCCACTATTGAAGCATCTTGGTCTTCCATAACACCTCAGCAGTGCCACAGGCTGATAGCATCCATGCCACGCTGCATTGAGGCAGTAATTAATGCAAAAGGGGCCCAAACCAAGTACTGAGTACATATGCATGATTATACTTTTCAGAGGGCCGACATTTCTGTATTTAAAATCCTTTTTTTTATTGATTTCATGTAATATTCTAATTTTCTGAGATTCTGAATTTGGGGTTTTCATAAGCTGTAAGCCATAATCATCAAAATTATATCAAATAAAGGCTTGAAATATCTTACTTTGCTTGTAATGAGTCTATATAATATATTAGTTTCACCTTTTAAGTTGAATTATTGAAATTAATGAACTTTTGCACGATATTCTAATTTTTCGAGTTTCACCTGTATGGTTTCAAGTTTCAATTATAATAAAGTGTTTGCTAAAAAACAAAAATAATAATAATCTGTTTTCCCTAATAATAGTAATTGTGTAATATCGTATACCGTGAAATTGTGATATTTCTGAGATGGTTATCATACCGTGAAAATCTCATACTGTTGCAACCCTAATGGACATATTTATACTCTGAATAGAGCCATATTGACAACCAACAAATAAGCAAACTTCAGTTTAAAGGAAAATGTATTTGCTCCAAACAGGGCATACATGTTTTTTAGAGAGTGGCGAAAAGGGGATTTCACCATGCTTATTTGATTTATTGGTGCACAGTCTACAGTGCTGTTCTCGAAAGACCTTCATTGTGATGGTTAACTGCTTCAGGCCCCACACAATTTTTCCACTTTAGCTGCTAATAGCTCCTTGTAACTGTTACACTGTGCAGACAACCACCAAGTCTGCAAAAGTTTTTCTGCCCTCACCCCTCCTTCTCTCATTTTTACTGTGTTCTGGTAGGGGTACTTGGAATAATGACTAAAGCCTGGTTAGGCACATACTATGTGGTATGAACTGCTTTTGGTCTGCCAGCAGAGCCTTCTGTGAACAGACACGGTGAAAGAGAGGGGCTAACTGAAGGAAATACATACAAATAAAGAGAAAGAATAAAAGAAAGAGGGATAAATAAGAGAATGGTGGTACAGGGTTGTGATAAGCCATCTAACAACTGACTTGATATATGTATTTCTTTAGCTGTTATGTTCTGTCTTGCACAGTTCTTTGAGCGTCCTGCCATAAGGGTTTCATTTGTAGGAAACCTTGTCACTTTAAAATAATTAGACTTATAAAAATGCGTCTTTAGACCCCTGCTTTCTATTCTATTGCGCTTCGTCTAGCTTTTTTTTAATCCAGTAATGTACATTTTATGTAAACGCCCACTAAAGGCCCATTTATATTTATGTTTCTTTTAGTCCGCATACAAATTATGACAAAATGCACTGACCTTTTTGTTCTTCTAAGGTTTTCGTTTGGTGATACTTATTTTTTTGCTTATATACCTGCAATTATTGACCTAGGAAAACTTGGCTAGTCAAAGAGCAATGACTGGTTAAAAGTAATTATCGGTGAGGTTTGGACTTGATATTCTTTTATATATTTATTTTCCTTAACGACACCCTGGGTAGTATAAACGCAGGGTGCTTTTGCCCCTAACTATTCTTTTGAAAAAATTGTGTTTTTTTACATCCATGGTGTTGGAATGGAAACGAAAAGCCTGTTTGACAGAGATAGGCTTAAATAGTTACTCACTAAAGAAATTATTAATGGTGCAGAGAGGAAGGCAATCTGAGGATAGAGTCAAACATATGGGGTGGGACAGGAGACTGGTTGAAGACACAGCAAGAGAAGAGGGTGCAGAAAACCCAACTGAGACAAGATGGCAAAGAAAGCAAGGGAGGTTTGTGAAACTGCTGCGTTTTGCTGTTAATTGTGGGGAGATACCAAGGCCTGAGCGGGATCACCCAGCACTGCAGTATAATTAGAGGGGATAAAAATCAGATGAGCAGATTGATTCCATTTTCTCAAAGCTGTTATTATGGAGGCAGGCTGAAATCCAATCTCAACTACTTTTGTGCTGCCATTCTGTGATGTACAGTGCCCATCGATCCCTAAGCCTGCAGAATTCCATCGTCAACCATTATTTGCCAAAATATTTCAAGCACGCCCATGGGTAAGACAGTCCACCACCTTAAGCAGGGCTTAGTCGGTGGTGCTCCTTGATAGTTGCCATTTTGCAAAATTGTTTCTCAGCAAACCTGACTCTCCACATCAGATGATCTTTGGTATACCGGTTTTAGTGGGATGGTTTTGCATTTGTGCAAAGCAAATGACAAAGAATCCTTTTGTTCCTTGTCCTAATTCTGCTTAATACCTATTCTAAGTTAAACCAAGTGCTGCCTTTTGACTTAGATGATTTGAGATTGGTATACAAAAAAGTTACAATTTCAAGGTTATTACTTTAACCTCAAACAATAAAAGTTTTTATACTAATTTTAACATATGTAATGGGATGGAGTGATAGCATAATCATATGTATGATTAAACAGCATTATGGGCCATTCATACAGGCCACATTCTTTTGTATATATTTTCAGATGCATCGCAATCTACATATCTATCGATTCTTAAATCCCTAGATTGATCTTTAATTTTGTGACAACCCATTATAATGCAAGTTAATCACTCACATGTGTGACCAAATCATGCACTATGTGACTAAAAATGTCTATGATTAGCCACTGGCTAGCAAATGTTCAGATTTCACTCACCAGTGACAGAGTAGTATAGTGGAGAAGTTATTAGTCTTTTCACTGCATGTTGAGAGTAAAAGTTTGGTTTAACTTGTTCTGTGTGTCCAAAGATGAGATCCACGGACTCATATGTCATTTAAAAAATGTCTCTCTTAATACCCTTTCTTTTTTTACAGTCAGTTGTTGATTAAAACTATCAAAAAAAGAAACATTTACTTCTAATCACATATCGATGCACTAGAGAAATTACACACATCTCTTCTTGTTATATGCGCTTACTGGCTGATGCTGGTAGTCTTAAAGAATCAGTATCGCTTTAGCAAGTGTTCTAAATATCAATGTTAATACTTCTAAAAAGTAAAAATTATGCAATTAAACAATAAAGATGTTACTAAAATACACTCACCTAAAGGATTATTAGGAACACCATACTAATACTGTGTTTGACCCCCTTTCGCCTTCAGAACTGCCTTAATTCTACGTGGCATTGATTCAACAAGGTGCTGAAAGCATTCTTATGAAATGTTGGCCCATATTGATAGGATAGCATCTTGCAGTTGATGGAGATTTGTGGGATGCACATCCAGGGCACGAAGCTCCCGTTCCACCACATCCCAAAGATGCTCTATTGGGTTGAGATCTGGTGACTGTGGGGGCCATTTTAGTACAGTGAACTCATTGTCATGTTCAAGAAACCAATTTGAAATGATTCGAGCTTTGTGACATGGTGCATTATCCTGCTGGAAGTAGCCATCAGAGGATGGGTACATGGTGGCCATTAAGGGATGGACATGGTCAGAAACAATGCTCATGTAGTCCGTGGCATTAAAACGATGCCCAATTGGCACTAAGGGGCCTAAAGTGTGCCAAGAAAACATCCCCCACACCATTACACCACCACCACCAGCCTGCACAGTGGTAACAAGGCATGATGGATCCATGTTCTCATTCTGTTTACGCCAAATTCTGACTCTACCATCTGAATGTCTCAACAGAAATCAAGACTCATCAGACCAGCCAACATTTTTCCAGTCTTCAACTTTCCAATTTTGGTGAGCTCTTGCAAATTGTAGCCTCTTTTTCCTATTTGTAGTGGAGATGAGTGGTACCCGGTGGGGTCTTCTGCTGTTGTAGCCCATCCGCCTCAAGGTTGTGCGTTTTGTGGCTTCACAAATGCTTTGCTGCATACCTCGGTTGTAACGAGTGGTTATTTCAGGCAAAGTTGCTCTTCTATCAGCTTGAATCAGTTGGCCCATTCTCCTCTGACCTCTAGCATCAACAAGGCATTTTCGCCCACAGGACTGCCGCATACTGGATGTTTTTCCCTTTTCACACCATTCTTTGTAAACCCTAGAAATGGTTGTGCGTGAAAATCCCAGTAACTGAGCAGATTGTGAAATACTCAGTCCGGCCCGTCTGGCACCAACAACCATGCCACGCTCAAAATTGCTTAAATCACCTTTCTTTCCCATTCTGACATTCAGTTTGGAGTTCAGGAGAACATTTACCCTGTCGACTAATTGCAGACAGGGTAAATGTTCTGTAAAGAATGTTTGAAAACAGTAAAATGCATTATTTTTGCAATTCTGCACCACTAATTTGTATACTTCAGCTTTAAAGGTTATGTAAGTTCACATCAGGGTAATGTTTGCATCTTTTCTCCTGCAGTGGAAAACCCCCAATGCAGTGGACCAACTTTGATCCTATGGAATTCATTGCCGAGCTGAAGATGCTGAAGTATCGAGTGGACACCTGGGAGGAGATGCTGGTGAAAGCAGAGGTGGGTCATGGATACATGGACCGCCCCTGTCTGAACCCCACCGACCCCGACTGCCCATTGTCAGCCCCCAACAAGAACACAACACGGGTGAGTACAGTATGTATTATATTGCGAATAGCTGAAAAACACTTGCTATGAAGCATTGACGCTTGTTTTTTGTTCTTTGTTAGAAGTCTGTTTCTCAGTCTCAGTCTACAGTAAATATTCACTAATTAAGTGTTTTTAATTTTTTTGTATTGAGCGTGCCACTTCTTATTTATGATCTGTCATCTCCTTAAGCCTTTTGATGTGGCTCGTGTTCTGACTGGTGGCTGCTATGGGCTTTCCAAAAAGTACATGCACTGGCAGGAGGAACTTATCGTAGGTGGGACCAAGAAGAATGACAGCGGCAAACTTCTGAGGTAAGAGACCACTTTAAACACTGATGGCATTCCAAGAAATAGATTAAGCTTAATGTATTTATTTAAGCAAGATGAATAGTTTTGAGAGGGAAAGATACAAAAAGGAGAGAAAAATAGAGGTGGAGATGAGACATGGACTCATCAGCAGTGCTCTTTGAGAAATTAACAAATTTTTCAAGCATTATGTATCCGGTGGTCTGCTGATGGTTTACTTTAATAATACTTACACATTATTTGAAATAGATTGAAATGTATGACGGGCCCTCCTTTCTCTCACTCTCTTTTATTCTTTCTCTCTCTCTCATTTCTCACTCTCTCTTAAATACTCAAAGTATGAGGTATGTTTTTTTTCTCTTTCTTGGCCGAATGTAATCATTAGTAAACTGCATATTAGTATGCACTCTCACAAACTATAGGAAGCCCACGCCTTTTACCCCAAGATCTGACTATTTTTTTCCCCCGAAAGCTCTTTAGGCTTGAGTGGAGCCAGAATTCAGCGTCTTCACTATGAAAGAACATTGTCATAAGAACAAGTCCTAAGAATGAAAATATATAACCTGGAAACATTCTGCCTGTAGTCGTGTTTGGAATTGTCCACTAGGACTTTTGGGAAACTCATGGTTTTCTGAAAAGAGAAAGTTGATGTTGTTCAGGAAGTGTTCTTGGAAAAATTACAGTCCAAGAGTCCACTGGAGGGAGTTTGTATTCTGTCAGTTGGGGAAGTCTCAGCTCCCTTGTGAAACAATTCGACCAGAATTGTGTTTTGCAAGTGTTGGGTCACTATATTTTGTTGGGATGTGCCAGGGTGGTCCAACAACAGACTAGTCGATTAGTGGGATCAGCTACTAACATTAATATTTTGTGGTGGTGGTTTTAATGGTAAACGTAAATTCTCAAAAAAATTAAGAGATATAACTTCTTGGAGAACGTTTTTTGCATGTTGATAACATGCTATGCTTAACAGTGAATAACAGTGATTAACAGTCAGAATAGTAAAATCCTCTGTAAGAAGTTTAGTCTCTTTTATGCTTAAGGTTTAGTCTTTTTATGTGCAGTTGATACAGGAAATCTCTGCATCAAAAATACATTTGAAGACTAAATGAAATCCTCTGCTGTGAGTAATATTTCCATATTTGTGAGGTTATGTGGAGAGATTAAAATCTTTTGCTTGTTCTGTCTAACACTGCTTAAATAAATAGTTGCAGTAAAAAAGGTTTAAACTGCTTGATGTCATGAACTAGATATGTACACGCAATATTATCTTGCAGTTCTGCGCTTTTGAATGTGCAGCGAGGATCACTCTGAAGAAATCCGGTTACGTTAAAATGCATAATTTTTATGTTCAGGATGTGCATAAGCATTTTGTGCTGCTCTTTATTGTAGCCTTTCTTACTTTAAGAATCCATAATCAGTTCATTATCATGTTGGACTGCTGAGCTTAGCATTTCTATATCCCTCTGAAACATGTCTATTCGTGGTCATGTGAACATAACATTTATGCATTATTCTTAAATCCGACTAGTGGGCTAAATGTTCCAACAACTGACCGACTAGTCGATTATGTTAGTGCTTATATTCTTTCAGTTTCATTAATGAAGATCCCACAGATAAGTCAGTCAAAATGTACCATATTTAAAGGTCTTAATATTATACATTCTCTCATTACAGTGCTCAGGCTCTTCAAACCATGTTCCAGCTCATGACCCCAAAGCAGATGTACGAGCACTTAAAGGGCTATGATGTGGTCTCGCACATCAACTGGAACGAGGACAAAGCAGCTGCCATTCTAGAGGCCTGGCAGAGGAGATACTCTGAGGTAAATAGTCTTCACTCACCACAGATCATCTCATTGGTTGAAAGATCTTCACCTAAAGATGTGATGATGCTTGCAGGATGACCAGACTGTAGACTACTTCCTTTGTGAGACAGATGGAGATGAGAGTCAAACATTAACCCAAGCTCAGTACAAAAATACCACTGAATATGACAAAAATGAGATATTTAAAATATTTCCATATTTAATTTTTATTAATGAATTCTTAAATAATAATACATTTATTATTTAACTTGATATATTTCATAATCTATTGTGGGCCTAATTATGGGTTTAGACACCGTAATGACCATTTGATTAAATAATGGTTCATTTGAAGTCTTTGACATTAAGAATAAGATTATATGAAAATCAATTCTATGGGCAAAAATCAACCCTTCAAAAAATTACATTTCTGACACTAGTTTCTTCTGTAGTAATCTTCTGCCCATAACAAATTAAATATTTTAAGATACACCTGCATATACTGCCATTTCCTCTTATATTTCCGTTAGTTGTTCTAAAATACATAACTCATTCTAAATAAGTCTTTCATCAGTTTTTACCTTTCCTAAATTGAAACATGTTATTGACAGTGGTAAGTCCAACATTGTGTTTTCTTTGAACATGCACTCACAAATACACACTCATGCTGCGTGTGAAGGCATTCCATCTCGAGTCATAAGTAATGCATACATTCCAAAGATGCTGTGTCTCTTGAGGTTAGGACCCAGCTGTTTAAGTGCAGTCCTTCAAAGGGAGACACTTTCCTTTTTTTCCTCCTCCAACGGCAGGTTAAGTGTGAACTTGGAAAAATGAGGCACATCTGTAAGACCAGGAAAGGTCACAATGGGACACTGTAGAAATGCATGTTCTAAACCCTTCGTATGTATACTGTATGCGTTTTAAGATGGTTTTGTATCTTAAATAAACATTAGAGGATATTTGATTTGTCCTTTATGAACAAACATTTTATTTTCCCATTTTTACTTTTTTATTGAGAGAAATGGTTTTTAAATTAATGTTCCAGGTTCAGTACAAGTCAGTTAGGCACTTACAACAGAAGTGAATGGAGACAGTTTTTGGAGGGATTAATGGAGGAAATGTGAAGCTTATATTTTTATAAAAGCACTTACATAAATTCTTCTGCTAAAACATGTATTATTTGAGCTGTATAGTTGTCATTTTAGGGTTTGTTGACATTACATCGTCATGGCAAAGAAGTTACACAGAAAAGGATAGTAAGTGATTTCTATAACACAAAAATCATGATAACAAACATATTGTTTAGGTCTTATGGCTATATACTTTTGAAATGGTGAATATTTTAGCATTTACTGATTGGCCCCATTCACTTCCTTAATAAGTGCCTCACTGTAACCCAGATTTTTGCTTTTTTGAAGAAAGGACAAATGAAAATATATTTTTATGGTAATCAATATTTTGCCACAAATGCTGTCGATTGAGCTTAACTTGTATTGAACCTGGAATATTTCTTGAATCATTTCAATACATTTGCACCGACATTACATTTGGCGGCATTACAACCAACACAAAAGGTTCTGTTTTGTTAGAGTGGGTGTCCATAGCAGAATAAGCCCCTCTTGGTGTGGTGGCCCCAACACGTGTGTGTGTGTGTGTGTGTGTGTGTGTGTGTGTGTGTGTGTGTGTGTGTGTGTGTGTGTGTGTGTTTGACAGGACCGTCTGGAAAACATTAAACCACTCAATGCTCAATCTCTTTCACAGCTGCCATCCCATTGGTGGCTTGTGTGTGACATCATCTACTCTGTTTTGTCAGCCCTGACCTCCGTTTCGCATAGGGTTTCCTTTTTGGTGTGTATGTGTGCAGGGCTGAACATGTGTGCATTTGTGAATGTAAGTCTGTGTTGGGCAAGATTGTGATTTCAGTGTTTTTTTATGAAAATAAGAAGGTGTAAATAGAATAAAGGTGAAACCGCATTGTCTTTAAAATTAATATTCTTTTTCTTTCTTCCTCGCATGCTTCTTCCTCTGTTGTCTGTCCTCAGGCCGTCCAGCAAAGTGTGTCAGTAAATTCTTCTCAGAAAGTTCTCACATTCACCACCACCACCCTGGAAGACATCCTAAAGTCCTTCTCTGATGTCAGTGTGATTCGTATCGCCAGTGGCTACCTCCTAATGGTAAACTCACTCCCACATCTCCAGCCCAGTCTGAAGAGCTTTTGTTTTCATCTAGACTTCATCAACTCATCTTTATGGTCAAGTTAAAGCACATCCTCCTTCATCATGGTCAAACTATGGTTTACTGGCATAATGTTTCTGTCTGTTCACACCAAGTATGATGTATTATTATTTATTTATTTGTATAGCAGACACTTTTTTACCTACAGTGCATTCAAGCTATATATTTTATTAGTATCAACTACAAGAACATGGTGCAACTTACACAAAAAAGCAATTTGCAAACAAATTTTCACACCAGAACTATTCACACTGAATTGTTTGAAAAAATTGTCTGAACTATTTTGGAAACCTGAATTTGACATCTAAACTCTCACAAAGAACCTTTGAAAGTCTGTGGCGTGGCCTAGCATTTAGGACACATGCTTTGCCACATTGGACGTTGCTGCTCACGTGGGCAATGCAAGATTGAATACAGATTGAGACATTTCCCACTTATAAAAGTTGCAAAAAATTTACAAATCAAAGTACAAAATCAAAGTAGTTACATTTAAGAATCTTCGAGAATGTTTCACTTTCAAATCTTTGCATGCATGATTTTCATGCTGAAAAATTCAGACTTGGTGTGAATAGGCATTTAGTGTTATGTTACATGTACATAGCTTGCCAGTGGATGCCGGACCCTGCTGTGCCGAGACCTTGCTCATGAGAACTGCACTGCGGAAACATGGTAATGTCAGATTAATGTTAAAGTTTTGTTATCTGTGTGCAGCTTGCCTATGCGTGTCTGACCATGCTGCGGTGGGATTGTGCCAAGTCTCAGGGGGCAGTAGGGCTGGCCGGAGTGTTGCTGGTCACTCTCTCTGTCGCTGCTGGACTGGGACTCTGTTCTCTCATGGGCATATCCTTTAATGCCGCTACCACACAGGTACAATAAATCTAAATATTCAGTTGTCCCAAATGTGATTAGATTAATTTTAGAAGAATATTTGAGATCTTTTGGTCTTTACAATGCAGGTAAATGGTGACCAACCTTTGAAGCTCAAAAAATCACATAACGGCCAGGTAAAAGTTATCCATAAGACTCCTGTGTTTAACCATATCTTCAGAAGCGATATAAGTCTGTGTGAGAAACAGATAAATATTTAAGCCCATTTTTACCATAAATCTGCACTTACACTTTCAAAAAGTAAAAGAAATTGAAAGTGGGGATTTATCTTTTTTTTTTTTTTATGTAAATATAGATCTGTTTCTCACCCACACTTCAGAAGGAATGGATTTAACCACTGGAGTCTTATGGATAACTTTTATGTGGCTTTTATGTGATTTTAGGAGTTTCAAAGGTTTGGTCACCATTCACTTGCATTGTAAGGACCAACAGAGCTGAGAAATTCTTCTAAAAACTTTGTTTGTGTTCTGCAGAAGAAAGTCAAACAAGTGAGTGAGAGAATTTTCAGCTCAACTGAAAATATATAATTTACAAAATCTCAAACCATGTGGCATTTATTTCAAGAAAGATGGCACAAGAACAGTTTTTAAGAGCATTTAGCAAAAAAAAAAAAAAGCTTTAGTTTTCAAACGCTAGTGGACATGTTTATAGTTAATGTGATAAACTACACTTATTCTGCTAGGACACCTGTGTGAACTTGAGGGGAATTGACTTAAAACATGCACTAAAATTAACTTGACAACAGTTGCTTTATGTATAATAATATCACAAAATGGGAAATAAATTTTGAGGAAAAAGGTCTGCATCATTAATAAATGTTGACGTTTTTTTAAGTGGGACTTATATATCCCAAAGTGTCCAAATACGTTTCAAAGGGCACTGCACATGTGACACTATCTACTGTGTCTTGAAATAGCTGTTGCCAAAAGTTTGCGTTCACTTGAATCATGCTGCTATCCTGTGCTTGCGTTAAGGTGTTGCCATTCCTGGCTCTTGGCGTGGGGGTGGACGATGTCTTTCTCTTGGCTCACGCTTTCAGCGAGACCGGCCAGAACAAGAGGATTCCATTCGAGGTGTGTTATCTCTCCCACATGTCCTGAAAAACAGGGAACACAAGTAAACAACAAGCATTCTCTCTCGCAACAGATTTGCGAATCACAGAAGTGACTACTCATACACAGGTATTGTCAAGACAAGACAGTCCGTTCAGAAATGAGGGAGCTAACTGTTTTCACGAGGAGGAGGAGGAAGGGGGTATATCAGTGCTAGACCCTCATGTTATCACTTACATAGTGGAATGTGTGTGTACCTGCCCTGACATGTGATGTAACTTCAAAAACACTAGCACACTTTGATCTGAGGCTGTGCTGGTGAGGGCCACTGCACAATGTGTGACTGAAGATGTTTCTCACACACAACACTAATAAAAATGTACCATGGTACTAGCATGTTTTTTTTTAAGGTGGTACCATTTTACTAAAGGAGTTAACATGGTTACATTTGTAACCTACATTAGTAAAAGTGCAGAATTTTACATTGCAACTTTTATATTTGTCAAAGTCCTAAAACTTTCTGTTCTTTTAGTTTAAGTCACAAGGGGAATTGGAAAAAATGGTACCTTTGAGGACTGTAATACCATGGAATACAGATATGGTGTCAGGGCTTGTTGCATTCCCACTGTCACTTCCAGGGCTTCATCATGCCTCCTCAGGGCCAATGGCCAAGTGCCTTTTGGCCCGCTGATTACCCTTGGGCAAAAGAAGCCTGTCAACTGGTGATTGAGGCGGGGTCAATTTAAAAGGTGGAGTTTAGCTGAGTTTGGTCAGAGGTTTCAGCACCAAGATACCATTTCTTTATTTTTTATATCTAGCTACCAGCTTACCTCAACAGATCAGCAGAGAATGGAGAATCATCAGTACTGGTCAGTAGATGAAATCAGGGCTTCTAAATATTTGGGCTGATAAAAATGTGCAACGCCAGATCGACAGCATCTGTCGAAATGAAGACGTGATTAAGTACATTGTCGCTGAAATTGCCAAGTTGTGTATCCAGCGTACGATGGTACAGGTTCGGGGAAAATTACAAAAATTGCGGGCCAGTACAAATCCCTGTTTATTTCGAGGGCTAGCTAGTCTCCAGAGTCTGATACCCCAGTTTGAGAAATGTGAAATTGGCGGGTTGTGTACCGTTGGCACCAAGACAGTGTATTAAGGGCAGGTTTTAGGGCAATGCTGCGGGCCAACAGTCTGGTTCCGGAAGTAAAAAACCTGTTTATTTTTTTCCATAGACTAATTGATTTTTAGTGATAAATTTTAAACCTTTAAGACAGAGCTACCTTGTGCTTCGAGGTTGTTCATCTATGGTATATGCTTCTGTAACGTATTCAATGGAAAGGAGGAGGCGAGAACCGGCTTGATAATATAAATGATAGTTTAATGGTAAACTTAAAACAAAGACACAAACACATATGACGGACATGTCCGCTAATGATCTCTCTCTCCCGCACAGCCCTCTGCAGTCAGCCTTTAAACCTCACGGAGGCATAATTAGCCTAATACAAGACCGGGTGTGTAGTATCACGACCCGGCCCCGCCCTGCCACAGCTTCTGTTGAAGCCATTTGACTGTGTTGTTACAACATTGTTTAAAAATTGTGTATGATAGTGGAATTCATGGGAAACAACTAAATTACCCATGGTCCAGTAGAGAAAGATCCACCAGTCAGAGAACCGCGGCCAACTAAGCCCACGAAACGTGCCTTGGATCGATCGCCGCACTGTGAATTATGTAATTAAGTCGGTGTCCCTTCTCCCTTAAACTACTTTAATATTTGTACATAATGGAATATTTTGCAATAAGCGTAAAATATATTCCTTCTATACTTATAATCAACAAGCTAAAATCAATAGGTTTTTTACAGTATATTCCCACTGTTATTTATTCAATGACATAATTTGCAATGCTTCATGGGATTGAGACGGTAAGGACACAGCCTTGTACCTTTGTGTTATTTGTCCAATTTTCAAATACATTTTTTGTATGATCTTTGTAATGTTGTGATTTACATCAGAGCTGGTTGGTTTGGTTCATGGCTTAGAACTCTTTAATGAAGGATAGTAGAGCTGTTCAGCCGTGATGTCAAAGTTCAAAAGCCCCATTATAAAAACCATAGGAAAATTCAGAGGGAACCCATGGCGAATTCTCCTCCAGCTTTTTGGATTACAAGCTGATCAACTCTATATGAAAAGTCTATGGGAAAAATGAATGGGGAAAATATTTCCAGAACCCAGATGGCTGAATAACTGGGAGGGCACAGTTGCACTCTTTTGGCCCGATTGTGGGAATACAGATCAATTTTGGTCTTGCGGTTCAAAGTCTGAGGCTATTGGCCCTGGCTGACCAGTTAATAACCCTGGCTTGCACTGGACTGATGTGTAAAAATGGCTATTCAGTAAAAATTACTAAAGGAAAACTACTGTTGGTGAGAGGGCCTATATAGTATATACTTTATCGAAGTACTATGGTATAATCATCGCAGATAGCATCACAATACCATGGTGCTGTCACAATACTTTATTGGAAGGAAACTACTAAACATTTCATCCATTTCTGTAAAGCCATTACTTTCTAAAGCATAAAGAATTTGAGTTGTTTTTCCCAATGAGACTTGTTTGGATGATAGGTAGTCTTATGTGTGTATATAATCAGTTTTTTTTAGTAAATTGTGTATACGTTTGCTTGAGTATATCTGTCAGGGGTATCTGTGTTTAGCTTTCGTGTGCGTGTACGAGGGCTTGTGTGTGTAAGGTAATTTACATTACTTTCATACAGATGGGGTGAGTTCAGGCATGTATTTGCTTGTGTTTATGTGAGATTGCACAGCATGCAGCGACCCTTTTGTGTGAAAAGTAAACAGTTCCCTGTGGGAGGAGAGAGAGAGAGAGAGCGAGTCGAACCCTCCTTTCTTAAAGCTCTCCGTGTGTGGTCCTGCACGTCCACAGACACAAAAAAATTCCTCTTTCTTTCTTACTCTCGCTCTCTTCATCTCTACCTCTGTGTGTGTATAGAGGTGGAGATTGGAACTGTTTTGTTATCCATCTTGCACCCTGAATGGCTTTGAAATGAGAAGAGAGAGCTTATCCTAACAAGAGAGTGAGCCAATCGTGTTTCTGCGGGCTGCTTTGTTTAAAATGATATGTCATGCCTTTGATGGAAAATATTTCTATGCGAGGGATAAGGAGAAGGGGAGGGAAATGAATCTCTTTTTGAAAATTTCCTCTCCAAAAATCCACATAATAATGAGAAGAGCTTTTCATCAGAAGTAGAGCTCATTAAGTTGTCATGGCAGGTTGTGGGATTATTAACGCTTTTAGATGGAAACATCAGAGCACTTTTGCAAGTTACACTTACATCAGACGTCATAATGTGCCTTTCAGTGATTAATTAAAGATTCATCATCTTTGTGTGATGTGATGAGTGAATTTCTTGCTGGGTCCCAATTCGCCTACTTATACTATGCCGTTAAAGTGTGTACTTTTTTGTATTGGAAGTGTGCAAGTATTGGGACATATTATCATGTCATAAAACCACGACTTGAAACCAAGTGCCCTCAATTGCCTTATGTGCATCCTGTCACCATACAACAACCTGTCAATCATCCTGAAACAGTTATTATGACATACACATTCATAATTAAATTGTTACTCTAATTCATTAATAATTCTTTATTGCATTTCATTTACTAGACCCTAAAATACTTTCTACCATATTAAAGAAGAAATAGTGCATCATTGATCTGTCGCGGGGTGTTTCGTGTGGAAGGCAGCTGATGTTGTGATATAATGATTTAGTCATGTGTAGTTAATGCAAACTAAACTTATCTATTTCCTGTCATTTTCCTATTCAATTTGTGATTGCAGATTAAATATAACACAAATATCAGTTAATTTTTCTTTCTACAAACATGGTGTGAAACATTATTTACGAAAGAAACTGATACAGATACATAGATTTGTAAAACAAAATAGCTTTATTACATTGTTATTATGAATTTACTCTGAATATTTTTTTTAAGTGGCCCTATCATGGAAAACAGTATTTTTCATGCTCATTTGAAAAAAGTTCTCTCATGTTCACAATGCAAATCTCCCTCCTCAGTCAACATACACCAAATTTGTCATGTTATTGACGTCAAAACCATGAGCACTTTAACATATGGCCGCCATGTTTTCATATTTCATACGGCCCCAAAGCCATATTAAGCAGCTAGTTAGGGATGTTGTGACGCATTTCACAAGCGAAGAGTTTAGCTAGTCATAACAGAAGTAATTTATATAGAAGTTTTAAAGGTACTGTAGCATAAATAGCTATATTAAATAAGGGTTCAAGAAAGGGAGGAGAATGGTCATGAAAAAATAAATGACAATATTTGTGGTGTAAGAAATGTTGACTAACATTATAAATGGACTTCATGGGAAAAAATAATAATATGCTACAAATATGCAACAAATTATTCCATAAGATTTAAGTTGCTTGAAGTTGATTTGATAACCGTGTAATTGAGTGTATCTTTTTTATTCTCCTTCTCTCGTTCTCGCTTTCATCCTCAGGACCGCACTGGTGAATGTCTGAAGAGGACTGGGGCAAGTGTAGCTTTGACCTCCATCAGTAATGTGACAGCATTTTTCATGGCTGCCCTTATTCCAATCCCAGCACTGCGAGCCTTCTCCTTACAGGTGGGTGTTTCTTGAACAGGAATGCAGTTCAAATTGCATTTTTGTTTCAATTGTGTGTTTGTTTATATTACCAACGTATGTTTAGCTGAAATTTCCTGTGTCCATACCAGCTCTCTCTGCGTGTGTGTGTGCGTGTGTTCCGTTACCTTTATTGGCTCCAGATTTCTCCACGTGACTTTTATTGATTTCATTCATCAAACAGAGCGTGTGACAGTTTGAGAATTGGCGTGGCCCGTAACCCCCCCTGCTGCGTGTGATGAGTGGTACTACCCATAAGTGTGCAGACTGTGGGCATGTAACTCAATCTGGGAGTGGGGGTGGGTCGCAGGGCTTGTTGTTCCACACATCTGTAGTTTATTTACGATGCAAACCTGTGGGAGCAGCATAGGAAAGGGGCTGAGCAGGAGATCTACCCACAACCTGTTCCTGACTTCAGTCAGGTAAAGCAGTCCATGATTGTTTCATTTGAACGCCGAATGCCTATGTTTGAACCAGCTCGATCTGTCTTGCTGAGATTTTAAAGGTGAAGTGTGTAAATGTATTATATTCAACTTCCTTTCTCCAATACCAGTTTAATAAACAGAATCAACAACAATGCCTTACAAAGGCAAAATGCAGTAACAACACAAAAACATTTTAATGACTTCAAAGTTTTAGGGTATATATGGATTTTGTAGTTACTGCAATTTCCATACTATATACATGAATATAGTTGAGTCAAACCCATCGGTAACATCATAGTCTAAGAGACGTTTTTGGTGATAAAATGCATAGTTAGCATGACAGTATAAGTAAGCCATTTTTAGGTTGATTTCCCTTAAATGTGTAAACACAGTTGCTCTGTGGTACTATAAAACATTTCTCTGCTTGTTTCAGTGTCCTGCTCAGCCCAACATGTTACCATTGGCTCAGCCAATGGTTTGATGATGATCTGATTTTCCAACCAATGTTAGAGGAGGGTAGTGTTGAGGAAAGCTGTTTGAAAGTGGTTAATATTTTTGCAGTTCCTTCTGGTGCCACTAGAGGAACAGAAATTATTTGCTTCACCAATAAAACTGTTTGTGGTGTTGGCCACTGGAACTCTGAAACCTCTCCCCCCCCTCAGTGCTTGGGCTGCTTAACCCTTGAACTTTAGGTGAAGTAACCTTGCCTTCATCCCCACAACCTGCACAGCTGCACTGTGACAGATGCTGAGATTTACACACTGATGCCTTGTTCTGCTCGACAAATGCACTCGCACAAATCTCAGCATAAAACCTTCTAACAACTCTCTCATTCAGGACCCTTTGATCATATGAAAAAGATTTCCACCATTTCTTTATTTATATCTTTGAATTTAGAGCTTTTGTTTGTGTCTGTTTGTGTCTCTGATGATTGTATACTGTCATGAAAATTGTGTGCGGGATAAGCCTGGCGACCACACGCAAGACGTGTCTCGCGCCCAAACACGCACACACACACACACTCGTACAGCACTAATATTAGGATGAGTTGATTGATGTCTCACACGTCTGTCTGTCAGACACACACACACACTGTTTTTCGCCACAGCATTCTCCAACTGGCACCTGTTCAGCAGTGCTTGAAAATGCTCATCTTCAAACCCGCTGAGTACACAATATGCATGTCTCAACTAAGAGATTATCCCTTTTTTATATGTGGCATTTACTGCCATCTCTATTCTCAACAGCCACTATATTCAGCTACAATTTTGTGTTCAAATATTTACTTCTTCTTTTTTGTTCCAATGTGTTTACTTCAACTTTTGTGTCGAAATATTTTTACCTCCGCTTTAGTGTCCAATTTTGATGATTTGGAGAATACTTGAGAATAACTAAGGCCACGTCCACCACGCTAATCTGTTTTCTTTTGATTAGCATTTGATTGTCCGCTTTCAGTTTCATAACATCATGGATTTCCAAAGTATGCATTAACGTAGAGTGTTTTCGGAACGTTCTGTTTTTGGTGGAGGAAAACAGCATTCTAGTGTGGAGGAGAGGCGTAAACATCACAAAAGCAATGCATTTTCAAATGAAAACAGATTAGTGTGGACATGGCCTAAGAATATATTGTTTTTGGAGATTTTTTGAGAGTCCTTAATGTCTCCAGCCCACAGAGTTCTCTAATCTTAAAGGAATGCTCCGGGTTCAATACAAGCTAAGCTCAATCGACAGTATTTGTGGCATAATGTTGATTACCACAAAGAACAACCCAAAAGGTCCTAAAAACGAACCGTACACAGAGGTGGTCTGGCAGGAGATGCACCCTTACTTTATTCCTATGGAGAAACACATTTTCAAATACTCATAAAATGTCCAATGTTTTCCTGCGTAATAAGGGTTAGTAAGTTTAATCAGAGAGCCTTAATATAACGTGAAAGTGAAGAATTTAGGACAGATATATATTAATATTGCATAATAGAATATCATAAATTAGAATAGAATAGAATTGGTTGTCTGGGTTCAAGTAAAAATGGTGTTAATAAAAGTTGACCAAAAAGGAGAGAGGTTTTTTAAAATTATTTTTTCCCCCCAATTTAGCATGCCCAATTCCCACTACCTACTAGGTCCTCATGGTGGTGCGGTTACTCACCTCAATCCGGGTGGCGGAGGACAAGTCACAGTTGCCTTAGTTTCTGAGAGACTCACAGCATATGGAGGCTCATGCTATTCTCCGTGATCCACACACAATTTACCACATGCCCCATTGAGAGCGAGAACCACTTAATCATGACTTAATCTATTACCCTCCCTAGCAACCGGTTCAAATTGGTTGCATAGGAGACCTGGTTGGAGTCATTTTGATTTCTTGGAAATCATATTGCTCTATTTCATAATGAATCCAAGTTAAATATTAATGAATTTCTACAATTTATCATCATGATCACAATATGTATGTACTGTATTGTTTGCCAAATGTCATAATCATGACTATCATGGGGTCTGAGTTCATAAGGAATTGTGGAGTGAACAACAAAGGGTCTGTGACCACATCAATGTAAAGAGGACCAAAAATGAAACTCGAAGTCTACTTACATAGGGAACACAAAAAGCACTGAGGTAATTTGCAGCTGGTTCCTTTTTGGTCCACTTTAACTGAACTGGGTTTGGTTCATTTAAAACACTACTATATGTGAAACCACCCTTAATGTGATAAAATAATGTAGTAACCTTTTCTGTTAAAAGTTATATCTAATTTTGCAACTTCGTTGCCATAGTTACGTAACACTGTAAACCCTAAAACGCTAAAGCAGCCATACAAATTACAATATAAACAACTTTACAGCTCAATTAATACATGAGTTTTAACAGAAGTATTAATGTAAGTGCTTTTATGAAATTATAAGCTTCACATTTCTGCCTTTAAACCCTCCAAACATTGGCCCCATTCACTTTCAAAAAGTGCCTCGCCCCTCTAAAAAGGAGGCACTACATGCATGAATGAAATACATTTTTGTGGTAATCAACATTATGCCACAAATGCTGTCGATTGAGCTTAACTTGTATTAAACCCAGAATATTCCTTTAAATCAAAATTACATAAAAATTGACTATTTGTTTTTATAATCATTCCTGGTCTTATTGTGATTGATTTATTGGCGCACCTCTGAATTGACTTTCCTTTTGGCTAACGTCACCAAGTCTCCCGTTTTATATAGAAACTATTTTTTTATAAACATTCTATTCCTGATGGATAAAGTCAAGTCCCACCCAAACATCCCATTTAACTATACTGTTAATATGTATATGTTGTCTCTAAAATCAGTTATTCACTTTTCTCTGCCTTTGTTTCTGAGATCTTGGAATTTACAGACAGTGCATTTTACTTAGTGTGCTTATTGTTGTGCCAAAATGCATTTGTCACAACATTGCTCTGTTTCTCTCTCTCTCTCTCTCTCTCTCTCTCTCTCTTTCTTTCATTGTATGTATTTTTTAGCACATAAAATGTGAGAGCTTGTTTCAATTCTAACAGACCTCTCTCTGTTGAATCATTCACACGCACATGTTCTCTCATGCAATCTCTCTGTCTGTTCCTCTGGTTCATCCTGCACTAGTCGTTCATTCTCTTTCTGGCTGCCAACAGCCAAACCTAGTCAAGAATAGCAGTTTGTTTCTAAAAGACTTACATTTTATTAATAACCATACTTAAATATCTTTGCATTATAAAACACATTAAACCAAGTGGCATTTATTTTGAAGAAAGCACAGTTTTCAAGCAAAACATTCGACCAAAATGTTTGGTTTCAGATTATAAAAAATCGACATGTTGTTCAAATTTAAGACAAAGAATTTGGGCATTTTCTTGTTTCCAAACTTTGCTTGTGTCACTGTAGTCAGAACAGCAGGCTTTTGCTATATTATATATTTTGATTTGTATACAGTAGTATAAGGAGATGACAGGAGGACTGTCTGTCACTCTCTCTCATTACTGTCTTTCATTGTGTGTTGGCTCTGTCAGGCTGAGCTGCTCTCTGGGTGGTCTGGCAGTTTAACATGTCTCCAACCTCCACCCATAAAAAATTACACCCTAACTAGGGCAGGCATGCTTCAATCTGCCTCTGACTATTATTGTCATATCACTTACTTTAATCCAGTAACTCTTCCAACTTCTCCATTGCATACACTTTTTATTCCTTGAGCTTCAATAGAATGAATCTAGATTAAAAGTTTCAAATCACTCATTTATTTTGGGAAGGAGTTCTTGGCTCGGTGAGATCTTTTTAGTAAGCATGTGATTTATATGCTCAGAAGGAATGTGGCTATTTCCCAAGATCAGGAGAGCCGTATCTAGCCTTAGAAAGTTTCTTAGAAACTCCTTTTCATGAGGTTGGCACCAGCATCGATTCAGTTTGAGTTCATAGTCAGTTCTGAAGACTTGTTACACTGTATTAATTCTGATTCAATCCATATGGAAGTGTATGGATTGAAATATGAATTTGATGATTTACATTTCGAGTAAATTTAAGTGGTTTTCTCTCAAATTGGATTAGCCTAAATGAAATTCGGGGTGGTATGAGCTGTTTTTTTTTATTCGTTTTCGATTCATCTGTTCTGAAGAGGATAATTGTTTGAAAATTGTATTTGTTGGGATCATTGTGGTTTTGGCATACACCCTCCACAGATGTGTTTGTGTAGCTGTGTGGGTGTTGTTGTGTGTATGATTGCTTTTGTGCAAGCGTGAATATCTGCTTAACATGTTTTTGCTCTTTCTCTCTCATTCTCTATCAGGCGGCAGTGGTCGTGGTGTTTAACTTTGCTATGGTGCTGCTCATATTTCCTGCCATCCTCAGCATGGACCTGTACCGCAGAGAGGACAGACGCTTTGACATTTTCTGCTGCTTTGTCAGGTAGTACACACTATAAGTAGTTTTCCTATCTAACTGATAGTAATACATAGTAATAGATCAGTGTCATCCAATTTTGGTCCTGGAGTACCCCAACACAGCACATTTGGCCTTATTTGACACCCAAATTAGGTCATGAAGCCTTTACTAATATAAGCTCAATATTTCCCACAGAATTTTGTGAGACTGTGGTGGTCGGCCCCTCTTGAGGGGTCCGGGGGCGTGCTCCCCCGTAAGAAAATGTTGTACATTTTAAAGTTAAATGCATCAATCAGATGCACTTTGAGAGCAAAATTTAGAGGCTTGATCTATGAAGAACTTTGTGCTCTTGTAAACAGTTTTGTGCTCTAGTAGTAATTTAATCATACACACATTGTTTAATTCGGTAAGAATGCAATGCAAAAACGAGGTAATAAATCTCGAGGTCAAAAATCTAAACAGTGTTGGGTAAGTTACATAAACATAGTAATCCACTTGAAATTACTAATTATTTCTCTAAACTTTATAATCAGATTACTTTACTTATTAATTCATTGAAATAGTAATCACTTTACTAATTACTTTGTTACTTCCTAAAATACATTTCCGCTCAACAAATTCAAAATAATATCTGTATTTGTTCCTTGTCCATTGTTATACACAAGTCATACTCTCAGCAACTCACATTTCTCCTTCACAGTGACTCTTACAGGGCCATAATTCATGTATTCTACATAAATAATAAAGGTATTAGACCTTAGCATAACCCTATAATGTACTTGAAAGTAATTCAATTAATTGAAAATCAGTTACTAATCTGATTACAAGAAAATGTAATGCATTACGCTGAATGTACTTGCATCGTTTTTTGCTTAAACCATTTTTGACCTTACTCTAGAAAAAGAAAGCAGATGCTATTTTCCCCCTGGCACAAATAAAGGGAGATGCTATTTAGTGGCAGGTACTATTTTCACCCCTTTCACCACTACTCCTAAACCTAACCCTAACCTTCCTTTACAAAAATTAACCATGCTTTTACTACAGTAACCATAGTATCACCATGGTATTTTGTAGTAAAATCATAGTAACCAAACTATTAAACATGGTTACTATATAAACACCATATTACTGTATTAACATAAAATCTACGGTTTCTGCCGAAAACATGGTTACTACTATATTACTATAGTAAAACTTCCTTCATATTATATATTAAAGAGAGATATATTAAGAAGTATTAAAGAAATATATAAGATATTAAGAGATGAGAATCTAACCCAGGTCGAAAAGGTTTTACACCCCACACCACTGAAGCAACATTCACAATGCAGTTTGCTGTAAATTTATATTTCAAATAGGCTATTGGGGTGCGAATAGCCATGATGTGTGGCAGGTGTTATTTACACCACGAAAAAAAGAAAGCCATTTCAAAGTTTTCATGACTTTGCATTTTGTCTGCTTTTGAAGCATAATCAATTGGCAGTATTGTGGATAATATACACAATGGCCTTTTATGATACTGAATGCAATATCTACAACACAATTAAGTGTCAACCTGCCCAAGTTTGTGTGTGTTTGAGTGCGTATTGATGTTTATCTCTGTCTGTGGCCCTGGGGTCTTAAATAAGACATGTTGTTGCCTCTCCTGCTTGTTGCAACATTCTTGGTGTCTGATGAGAGAGAGAGAGAGAGAGCGAGAGAGAGAGAGTGGGCTATAGGCACATACTTTACCTTCTTAGTCATGCCCCCAGACTCTTGCAGGAAATTAAACCTGATGCTTAAACTTTCACCATGGTCGAAACATTTGCCTTCTAGTTACCGGCACTCACTTACCTCTTGATTTTAACTGCTCTGGACTGGAAAGCTGATTGCAGTTGTATTTTGTGCATTTACACGAGTCCTGAAGTGTAATGAATTGCCGCTTACTAGAGAGAGTGGGCTTTCTGACAAAGCGCTTGAACGATTTACATGGCAGTTCTGAATAATATTGTATGTGATGATGGTTTCAAAAATAATTCCATGAATAATATTTATTTACCAAGTAACTTCATACAAAATGTAGTAAACATAAAAAAACTACATCTATATTTGGTGTGACCACCCTATACATTTAAAACAGCACCAATTCTAGGTACAGAGAATTTTCCAAGGTTGTTGGCAGGTAGGTTGTTCCAAGCATCTTGGAGAATGTGCCACAGTTCTTTTGTTCTCAGTTGCTTCTGTCTCTTCTTTTAATCCCAGACTGACTCAATGATGTTTAGATCTGGGGCCATACTGTCTTTTGCAGGACAAATTTTTCTGTTTCTATTCAAAGGAATGTTTGGAAATATAAAATTGATATTTCCTGTTGACACACTAAAGTAGAAGATATAAATACCATCTTCAGGCAAACATTGTGAGACATTTGCACAGTACTGTATATGTATAGAAACAAATAGATTTGATTTGATGCGCTTATTGTTAAAAATCAAACTTCTCTTAAAATGTTCTCTTTCTTTAGCCCTTGCACTAACCGCGTGATCCAGCTGGATCCACAGGCGGTGTACACCGACTCCTCCGCTGACTCCACCCACTACAGCACTCCACCCTCCTACAGCAGCCATAGATTCGCCCAGCACACCCAGATCACCATGCAGTCCACTGTGCAGCTGCGCACAGAGTATGACCCCAGAACGCAAGCCTACTACACCACGGCCGAGCCCCATTCTCACATCTCCGTCCAACCTTTAGCCTTAAACCACAACAATAACAACAACCGCAACAGTGCAGGCCCAGGACTTGGGGGGAGCTCATCAGGGAACAGCCCTCCCATGGGAGGTGCAGCTTCAGATACAGCATCTTGCCAGAGTCCCGATGGGGCAAGCTCCACACGAGATCTGCTGTCTCAGTTCGGGGAGTCAAGGTTACGCTGTCTGGAGCCGCCCTGCTCACGCTGGACGTTTGCATCATTTGCTGAGAAGCACTATGCACCATTTCTGTTGCAGCCTACAACAAAGGTGAGAGTACAGCCTTTGTCAAGGTATCTTTTCAATACCTCCCTTTGGGGGAAAAAACTGCTTAAACCAGCCTAAGCTGGTTTGCTGGTCTTAGGTGGTCTCCCAGCCTGGTCAGGCTGGTCTTTTTGCTCATTTTAAAGTGGTTTGTGGTACTTTTCAGCTAGTCAGGTGTACATTTACTTCAACTACTACATTGTTGTAGTCAACAAGCCCATGTACGTACTGTAATTGAAAGATCAGGATCTTTCATTTTAGCCAAATCCTGACTGATATTTTTGTTTATGTTTGCTCTCTCAGGTAGTGGTGATTGTACTCTTCTTGGCATTGCTTGGGGTCAGTCTGTATGGAACCACCTGCGTCCGGG
Source organism: Xyrauchen texanus (assembly GCF_025860055.1). Taxonomy (NCBI): domain Eukaryota; kingdom Metazoa; phylum Chordata; class Actinopteri; order Cypriniformes; family Catostomidae; genus Xyrauchen; species Xyrauchen texanus. The sequence goes on along the minus strand of NC_068302.1, from coordinate 20,576,649 downwards.
ACGGTCTAGAGTTGACTGACATCGTACCACGGGAGACGGGTGAATACGATTTCATCCGTGCCCAGTTCCGGTACTTTTCTTTCTACAATATGTACGTGGTGACCCAGCGAGCGGAATACGCACAGATCCAGCCTCAGCTCCATGAGCTGCACCAACGCTTCGGCACTGTGAAGTACGTCCTGCGGGAAGAGAACAACCAGCTCCCACCCATGTGGCTGCATTACTTCAGAGATTGGCTTCAAGGTAATAAATACACTCAGATCTAAGATTATCGGCTGTGAGGCCTTTTGGCATGAAAGCGATCGGTGTTGTGTACATGTCATAGGCCAAAACAGAGACATTATATAGGGGGAAGAGACAGACCACATAAAGATTAATGGGAGAAACTGCAATGCTCAGTATGGCAGCTGTAGGAATGGAAGTTCTCTCTTTAAAATAGTTAAAGTAAATAGGTGTGTGTGTGAGCGTGTATTTATCACTTTGTGGGGACCAAATGTCCCCATAAGTATAGTAAAACCTGAAATTTTTGACCTTGTGGGGACATTTTGTTGGTCCCCATGAGGAAAACTGCTTATAAATCATCCTAAATTATGTTTTTTGAAAATGTAAAAATGCAGAAAGTTTTCTGTGAGATTTAGCTTTAGGGGTAGGGGATAGAATATATAGTTTGTACAGTATAAAAACCATTATGTCTAAGGAAAGTCCCCATAAAACTTGGAAACACAACGTGGGTGTGTGTAATTTAAGCTAGAGAAGCAGCATTTATGATACCATAGTGTTAAATTTTATAACTGATTAAAAATGTGTTATTAAGCATGTGATGGTATCAAGTTTTCACGTCACAATAATTTCTAAAGCCTACAGTATACGGTATTACACAAACTAAGATAAACAAACTTTATTGTTGTTCTCTTAATAGGAAGTTTAATTACTTTTTTCAATACCAAACTGGCCTTTTAAATGATCAAATAAGCAAGAACTTTGAAAAGAACCCTAAACATAAAAAAAAAAACTGAAATGCACGGGATGATTGTCCCGCAGATGAACATATTGGAGTCGTTCCCGTCTTTCACAATTTAGGAGATTACAGGCTTTCTTTATTCAGGTAGACAAGGGCTGTACTTGTATGCCTATTACAATCATAATAAAATAAGTTAAGTGACTTGCTTAATAGATAACAACAAAATATCAAACAGGACTTTGATAACAGCCCCTCTGTTAGCTGGATGATGCAAGTTCCCCACCAGCACTGATATACTGTATGAACCATCAAGCCCATGACTGTCACTTAGTTTTCAGCATTCTGTTTTCCATTATAATAAACAATTTAATCTAGTCCAAAGTTTTACAGACTGTCTTGATTTCCAGACACTGCCGCAGTGTGTTTGTGAAATCAACAAAAAGATGAATCAAACCTCATTTACTACAATCATCAGATCATCTGTTTCTCACAAACATCAGTAACACTGCTAAACTTCCAAATCTTCAAGTCATTAAATATCTTAAAACAAATTATGGTCTAAGAGTGAGATTTAAATAGAGAGATTTAAAAAAAAGAGTGTGAAAATGTGCAAAATTAAATGAAAGGCAGGGAGTGTTAAGAGTTAAGAACCAATAACCAATTCTTATTATTAGAAATGGTTTGTTCCCCTTCTGTCACTCACGCAACATTGTGTTGATGTAGTGACACTAGGGGTCGCCCTTGGGAGCCCCAAACACCTCTGATCTTTGAGAAAAGGCCAATGGGAATTGGCGAGTGGAATTTGCATGCCACTCCCCCGGACATACGGGTATTAAAGGAGCTGGCTTGCAACCACTCATTCTGTTTTTTTCTTATGAGCCGAGCAGTTGTGTTCATCGAGCTGAATTACTCTCCCAATCCATTCACCTCTGTGTGTAGTAAGCTGTTGGATTTACAACGCATTACAGTGGTTTCACCCCCTCTTGCACCTGTGTTGTGCAGAGAACACCCCTGGGCACTTAAGCAGCCAAAAGAGTAATACTTTTCTCATTAAGAGTATATTTTCCTTTCTAAAAGAGTGGCACTTACAAAAGCGTCTTTTTCAAGATGCCTTTTCGTTTGTGTATTATTCCTGGTTGCGGTCGCTATCTCGACATTTCTGACAGCCACGATCACTGTCTCACGTGTCTTATCTTTCATGGATAATTCATGTCCTCATTGCGAGAACATGACCATGGCAATGTTGCGGTCGCGGCTTAATTTTGTTAGAGGGAAAGCCACCTCAGCTGCTCCCCGCCTCGGTCCTTCTACCTACGGGAATGATGCAGAGTCGATTAACAAAGGGGGCGATTTGGGGACTTCAATGGGAGCCTCTCCACCGGGAAATCCCCCACGGACCTCCCATTCCCTAGCACGCTCGTATGACCCAGTCGAGTTCTGGGGTGAAACCACGGGCTCGTCTCAGGGTAGGTTTGCGGTGTCATTAGACAACTCACATCATGAGTCGTCAATAGCAGCATCGGAGCGTGAGCTTGTCCAGTCTGACGTGGAGGACTCAGCTGGGCTCCCACCCTTGGTGTGCGGTAGCCCATTCGCAGGCTGACCCAGAGCTGGCGGCCATGCTTGCACGGGCGGCTGTGAGTGTCAGGCTGGAATAGAATCCTTCACCCCACCCAAACTCTCGAGGCTCAATGAGTTCCTGTTTCCAGAGTGTTGTTCACGTCCGCGCCCCACCCCCGTACCTTTCTTCCTGACGGTTTGTGGGCTCCTCCGCTCTTACAATCCTCAACAGTGGGGTGGCCAGGAGGTACTTGGCGATTCCCCAGGTATATCAGGTGATTGTGGTGCACTTTTGCCCGCAGAGCGCCGCCACCTAGTGGAGCCGCCCAAGGCTCCCGTCGTCACTGACATCTAGGGCCTATGGTAATGCTGGACAGGCTGCCTCCGCCCTGTATCCCATGGCTCTCCTGCAAGTGCACAAAGTCAAGGCACTCAAAGAACTGCAGAAGGGTAGTCCTAACCCGAGATTGATGCGCTTGGCGACCAATCTTGCCTTCCACGTGACAAAGGTCACTGCACTCGTCTCTCAGTGCAGGCGATTTCCACCCTGGTGGTCCAGGAGTGCCACCTTTGGCTCTACCTGGTCGAGTCAAAGGAGTCTTACAAGGTTCGATTCCTTGATGCCCCCATCTCCCAGGTTGGCCTATTCTGTGACACCGTCGGAGAATTTGCCTGGCAGTTTACGACAGTGAGGAAGCAGATGGAGGCCATTCAACATATCCCGCACCCCGTCTGCTCATCACCATGGGCATCACCCACAACACCAGCTCTGCCACAGCACGGTTCAGAGCATCATGGAGTTAGACTCCATCTCAACAATGGCGCACCTCACGAGCGAGCCAGTGCAGTTGGTGCTGAAAATGTCGTTCCCACTGAAATTATTTCAGAGACTCCTGGGGCATATCGCATCCTCAGCGGCGGTCACGCCACTCGGGTTGATGCAAATGAGACCGCTTCTGACTTGAGTCCCGAGGCGCACACCACGTGCTCATCACGCCGGCCTGCTGCCGTCTGTCCAGCGCTTGGACTGACCTGCCGTTTCTACGGGCAGGGGTTCCCCTAGAGCAGGTCTCCAGCCATGTCATAGTTACGACGGATGCCTCCAAGTGTGACTGGGGCACCGTGTGCAACGGGCGTGCAGCTGCCAGTCCTTGGACTGGTCCATGACTGTGTTGGCACATAAAATGCCTCGAGTTGCTGGCAGTATTACTCGCCCTGCGGAGGCTTTTACCATTGATCCAGGACAAGCACATGTTGGTCCGGACGGACAACACTGTGATGGTAGCGCACATCAACTGCCAAGGCGGCGTGCGCTCTTGTCTAATATTACAACTCGCCTGCCATCTCCTCTGGAGTCAGCAACGACTCAGGTTGATGCATGCTTTCAGATCCAGGGCAACCTCAACAGCACTGCGGACGTGCTGTCATGGCAGGTCACGCTCAGGAGAGAGTGTAGATGCCGCCCCCAGGTGGTCCAGCTGATTTGGTGTTGATTCGGTCAAGCACAGGCCTACTTGCACAGACGTTGTGCAAGGTCAGGAGGACAAGGAGCAGGTCGTCCTAGTAGCACCTAACTGCCCACCAAGACTTGGTTCTCGGACCTCACGCTCCTTGCTCCACGCTCCACTGAAGAAGGACTTTCTTTCTCAGGGGCAGGGCACCATCTGGCACCCTCGACCAAACCTCTGGAACCTCCATGTCTGGGGCGGCTGTCCCCCTCCACCTTGAAGGTGTAAGTAGCTGCTATATCGCCACATCACGACGCAGTAGACAGTAAGTATTTAGGGAAGCACGACTTGACCGTCAAATTCCTGAGAGGTGCTAGGAGGTTAACCCCCAAGCAGCTCTTTGTCTGCTTTGGTGGCAGTGGAAAGGGAGCACTGTCTCCAAACAGATGATCACCCACTGGGTCATTGATGCCATCGCTATGGCAAGCCCACTCTACTAGGAATGTGGTGGCCTCCTGAGCCCTGACCAATGGCACCTCTTTAGCAGACATCGGCAGAGCAGCGGGCTGGGCAACGGCCAACACATTTGTGAGATTCTATCATCTCCACGTTGAGCCAGACTCGTCCCGTGTTTTGTCAGGTACGAGCAGGTACATTTACAAGTACATTTTGGGCAGTCGACGTGTCCCTGAGGTGCAGGGGACCATTAGACACCTGTAAGAGCATTGGGGGAGGTTACGTGACAGCCGGGTGCACTGGCTAGTTTTGTTGTAAAAAAAAAAACAAATGGTAATTTAATTAAAAAAAATTTTACCAAATAGTAGTATTGTTTTTGTTTAGTATATTTGTCAAGCATATAGTTAGGGTGAATTATTATTCAAGCACTAAAAGAATTGTCAATGTATTTGTTATGGAACCAAAACTTTGGAACTGGGTAATCACATCGGAAACAGAAACATTAAAATTCCTCCCGATTCTGCCCGTCTCCCTGTCACACTGCCGTCTCCGGTCGCGTTTATCCTTCTCTGGCTTAATCAGCCTAATTAAGGGCCGGGTGTGCGGTATCATGGCTTGGCCCTCCGCCCTGCCACAGTGGTAAAAAAAAACAACAAAAAAAAAACATTTAAGGTGAGAGTTAAAAATACGAGATGGAGAGATACAGAGCATGTCCCTGCAACAGCTTTCTTCTTGTGGTCTCCTTCACAGTGGATCCATTCCATGTAAAATGCGTGTCGAGCGCTCTGAATGCCGAATCTAATCCTGGTCGGGCCGAATTCAAAAGCAAGCCCTGTTTTGCTCTCTGTCTCTCTCTCTCTCTCTCTCTCTCTCTCTCTCTCTCTCTCTCTCTCTCTCTCTCTCTCTCTCTCTCTTTCTCTCTCTCACACAGCTCCTCTAATGGCATACCTGTCTCCAAATAACTTCTGTCCAGTAACTCCTTTTAAGTGGTATGTAGAGACTTGGTTTTTTACTGTCAGCTCAGCCAACTAGAACTGGAAACATCATTTTTTTAAAAAAAATTTTTTTTTATTATTTACCTCCTTTTTATTTAAACATTTTAGCATATTTTTTTGGAGCACACATTTTCTTTGGGTGCAAGAGGCAGCATCTCTATATTTTTTATCATGTAGGCATATGTGCGTGCATACAGGTTACAGTATAGGCGGTTCCAAAGAGGGTGGAGAGAGCTGTCTTTAATATTGTGGTTTGAAATGGCTCGACAAATTGGTCACAGACAGTGAGGCAAGGGAGAAAGAAAACAATGTGTCCCAGAAACAGACCACTGGAGTTGAGGGGGTGAGAGGGTTGACTGAGAAGAGAGGTTAAGTTAAACATGGGTTAGGGACCCACTGAAAGTTCTCAAAACAAATTCAAGGCCATTTCCCACAGACACAAATCAAGTCATAAAATTGGTCCTGTTGAAAAGACCAGCGCATGTTGTATTTTTTCACTTTTGATCCCCAGCTGGTCAACCAGCTTTACTTGAAAGGCCAGGCTGTTTTTAGCTGGCATTTTTTTCTGGTAAACACTTTGTTGATCTAAGCTGGTCTTTGCAGCAGTTGCTAGAGGAAAAACTGCAGACACCCTTTTGCCATTACTAATCTTTTAATTTGAAGTAATCAGTTGAAGTGTCTTTCTCTAAGTGCCATATGCTGTTTATGTCTCGGCAGGTCTGCAGACGGCGTTCGATAAGGACTGGAGGGCAGGTCGAATCACTCAGGGGAACTACGGGAACGGCTCTGATGATGGAGTCATGGCCTACAAACTCCTAGTGCAGACCGGCCGCAGAGAAAAGCCTGTCAACATCAACCTGGTAAGAAACCTACATGACTTGAGACATTACTTCTAGCATGATCAGATGCACTGCAAAGGTAACACAGATTCAGTTTTCGCTGTATGTGATGACAGCCCTAGAGCCAGTCTCTCTGCGGCAGTGTATCCACAAGTAAAAGCTCCAACATTCAACACTAATGTAAAACTTCACTTCAGGGTCCTGATCACCATATGGCAGTTTATTTTGTGATAATGATCTGCTAACTGTACAAATGTATGTACTACTTAAAATGTTCTTACAAATGTACTCACCCTCATGCCATACCAGGCATGAGGGTGAGTAAATGATGAGAGAATTTTAATTATTGGGTGAACAATTCCTTTAAAAAGGTTTTCCAGAAATACAAGCTAAATTAGTTTTTATTGTGGAAAGAAACTCACAAATGTCTTGGATGTATCTGCACATTAAACTGGGGTTGGAAAAGGTATAACATTTTTTTATAATAATAATAATAATAATATATATATATATATATATATATTAGGGCTGTCAATCGATACAAATTTTTAATTAAATTAATTACATGGTGTCCCGATCAATTAATCGCGATTAATCGCATATACAAATATTTGCTAAGAAAGCCCCTCATATAACAATAACTCAATATATGATAATTATACATATTTATATCAATATATAATTATACATTGTTATCTTTAAATATTTAAAGTTTTTATATATATATATATATATATATATATATATATATATATATATATATATATATATATATATATATATATATAAATAAATAAAAATATTCAGATAATTAAAATGCATTACATTCTTAATCATTGAAAAGACAATACAAAAAGCGGCTTTAGAATACAATGTATTGTTTCTAAAGCCGTTTGGCTTATTATTGATCATAAGTCAATCATTGGCATACAGTTCACAGCAATCCATTTCACAAGTGAATTTGTCAATCAGTTGGAGATTTATTATGAGGGCTTGTTTAAGGACCCGTCAATTTACACCTACGTCAGACATTTGTTTTTATTTTTTATTAATGCTTACAAAACTTTTACATCTAGAGCCAAGAGGTATATTAAAACAAACAACAACAAAAAGGAAAATAAATAAATAAACAGTTTAATAAAAATATGTTGTTTACATATTTCAATACACTTTAAAGCTTTCTTGTTACTAAAATTGGAAATTGTTCGTAGGTATTGCTAAACCTCTGAATTAAAAATGTAAACTAATGGTTTATAACCACCATACTTACATTTATGAATACTAAACATTGCCAAAAAAGCAGAACATTAATCAAATAATATGTCATAGCTAAAAAAAAAAACGAATAAAACTTTCAGAACAAAGTTGAAAGCTGGGAATAATATGATCTCTAACAATCTTGCAGAAATCAGATAAAAAACAAGTCAAGTAGTGACAACTCCAAAATAAATGAAAAAATGTTTCCTCCTGCAGACCACAAAATGTACAGAATATATCGACGTCACAATTAAATCTATCTACAAGAAAATAATTAGTGGGGTAGTACTTATAAATAAGTTTGAAGGAAATTTCTTTGATTTTTATTTGTGATTAAATATTTATGAGTAATTTCCAAATTTTGAAAAATATTTATTCTCAAAAATTTGCGCTCCTTCAAGCGTTTTGAACGTAAGAATCTAACGCATGTCTGTGTTGTGGGTTGTTTTCTTCACTGTATAAACAGAACGTTGCTCATACAACTGAAATTTAACTTACTGCCCCCTGGAGTAAACAGGTTGTACTACAAGCGTGTTAAATCGACAGCCCTAATTTATATATATAATTTTATTTTTATTTTTTACCAAGACTACACAACTCACTTTTAAATATTGAATGCAATACCCAACTTTATGTTCTTCAAATGAAAAGATAAAATAATCTTTGATTAAACTATTTTGTCTGCTGCTGAAGGGAAGAAGTATGACATTAACCTCCAGCGTACAGACATTTGAAGTTGATCTTTTTGTCACATATGACCTTTTCCTGTTCATGTCTGATGGAGTGATTGAGTCTCTTGTTTTTGTGTAATTCTGGGGGTGACAGATGGGTACTTGAATACACATTTGTATTTAGCATCAGCATCAGTGTTTGTAAGTACGCATAACAACCACACCTGGCTTCTGAATATCTGTCTATCTCTGTCCTCATTTTTCGTCTCCCTTTTCTGTCTCTCTCTCACTGATTGATTTTCCAAGCACAGGAATTGAAAGCTCTCGATGGGGCCGCAACTCACCTCTGAAAAAGCAATTAAGTCTTCATTTAAACCATTTGTTCCACTTTCTTGCTGCAGGCCTAAAGCTCAGCCTGTACAACCTTTTCAAGATTCTTTCAGAGGGGCCTTGTCAAGAAGAAACCTCTACACACACACACACACACACACACACACAAACACCGGCAAAAAATATAACAGGTTAACACATTAACAGTTTCCAGTTGCTACCCAGCATGAAATGTCAGGCAAGAGGAGAGCAAAAATATGAAAAATACAAAGCGTACTGCATGCCAGAGTGCCTAAAGGGTGGGGAAGAGTGGAGCAGAGCCCTGCGAGAGAGAGAGAGAGAGAGAGCGAGAGAGAGAGAGCGTATGTGTGGGTGTGTGTTTGAGAATGTGTAGTGTTGTTCAATGTGCATGTAGAACCAGAAATTATTTGCATTTTAGTTTTTTTCAAGTGGTCATTATTGTGTTGAACCATTGCCAGCAAAATAGGGCCTGTGATGTCATTTCCTCTGCCTGTGAGGGAAGAGGGGCGGCAGTGGTCCAGAATGCCGCCAGCTTTGCACTGTGTGCTTCCCGTGACAGCTTGAAGACATACAGTTGTTGCTGCTTAATGCAATCCAGATCTTTGGAATCCAAGTCCGCCTTTTTCTCTCCGGCCTCTCACTTTTTCCTTTTTCTACTGGAACTGGTGTCCTGTCCCCTTTTTAGTGGATACAGAGGCGGGAATCACATGGTGCCATTCCTTTCTCTGGTCAACGTAAAACTCATGTGCGTACTACACCACGGGGTTCCCACTGACATGGAAAACCTGGAAATGCTGAGGAATTTTAAAACTGTGATTTACAGGAATGGAAAAGACATGGAAATGAACTAAATCCTAAAACGTCATGCAAAAATGTTTATGTGATTATGCTTAAAATATTTTATTGTCTAAAAATTGTTCTTTATGAAAGTGAAATGCATATGAAATAATTTTGCTAAATCCTTTTCCAGATATCATGAAGGACTGCAAAAGTCATGGAAATTTCTATTGTGAATCTAGATTTTTCAAGTTCCGCTCGGCCAATTAAAAAATAAAAATCCATCGGCTAGAAATTGCTCTTTTTGAGTGTAAAACCTATACGATGTTTTTGAGAAATGCTTATCCAGATATAATAAATGACTGGAAAATGTATAGAAATTTCTTTATAGTGAATCTTGATTTTTCTAATTAAACACTCAATTATGAAATATTTAACCGGCTAGAAATCGCTTTTTTAGGAGTGTAGTGCTTATTAACTTATTCAGAAAAATCCTTATCCAGATATCATAAAATTACTGGAAAAGTCATAGAACTTTCTATAGTAAATCTTGATTTTCTTGTAACAGAATAATAATTCATCAGCTAGAAATGGCTCTTTATGAGTGTAATGCCTATTTAAATAACAATGTTTTGATTTCAGACCATTTTTACTTAACGCAGTTTTAAACAGCCTTTTTAGGTCATTCTACAACTCCATCTGGCACCAACAATCATGCCATGCTCCAAATCACTGAGATCACATATTCTTTCCCCATTCTGGTGGTTGATGTGAAAATTAACTGAAGCTCCTGACCCGTATCTGAATGATTTTATGCACTGCACTGCTGCCACACTGATTAGATAATCACATGGATGTTTGTTGGTGTCAGACGGGCTGGTTTGAGTATTTCTGTAACTGCTGATCTCCTGGAATTTTCACACACAACAGTCTCTATAGTTTACTCAGAATGGTGACAAAAAACAACAAAAAAAAAACAGTGAGCGACAGTTCTGTGGATGGAAATGCCTTGTTGATATGAGAGGTCAATAGAGAATGGCCAGACTGACAAAGTCAGGTATCCATAGGGGTTTAGGAGAAGCAAGTATTTGCAACATTTGATGTGTTATTTTTATAGCTCTCCTTTTCATTTGCTGGGTGGCATTTCCTTCAGTGTTAACAGCAAGGTTAACTGCACACAGACGTGCTCAGGGACTCTGGCCAATTTTTTTATTGTTACACTAACTCGAGCTATTTTTCTCTCACTCACCCTCTATTTCAACCACAAATCCCCACCCCCCACCCCCGCATACTAACTCCTGACTGCGAGCCTTTAGATTTATTTTCTTGAAAAACACGTACGGCATTGAGTGTGATGTCGTATTGCACAATGTAATGGCTTTACCTTCATAGGAGGTCACTAGCTGAGCGTCAGGCAAGAAGCTAAGCATTTAGAGAATATAGCAATGCTGGTAGCCATTCTCAATACTCACATTAAAGTAATTGAACGCTTAAATTTTTTTAACGTACACTACAAAGTATTTTTGTCTTGTTTTCCTGTCGAATTATCTAAACTTTCTTAAAACATGATTTATTTACTTGTCAAGCAAAATGGGATAAGATATTAAGACTTGTTTTAAGGTAAATCTGACTAAATTTTGTGAACTTTAGACTCAATACAAGAAAAAAAATCTGCCAATGGGGTAAGCAAAATAAACTTAATTTAAAGAGAAAACAAGTTTATTTTGCTTACCCCATTGGCAGATTTTGACCTGTTTTTTAGCATTCAGTGGGCAAACTGTGAGGTGAAATTTGACATTGATGCCAGGCAGAAAACAGTCAGATTACTAATGTTAAGTTTTATTTTTTCACCAGCTAACCAGACAGCGGTTGGTAGATGCAGATGGAATTATAAACCCAAACGCCTTCTACATTTATTTATCTGCATGGGTGAGCAATGACCCTGTGGCCTACGCCGCATCCCAGGCTAACATCCGCCCACATCCTCCAGAGTGGCTCCATGACCGGACCGACTCCATTCCAATCAGCAGACTCAACAGTGAGTACATTCCATTTAATTTAAATACCATGCCAAATGGCCATACACAATTCAATACATTTTATGATTTTATCGGCACAAACCTATTGTCAAGTATAACATGGAAGGCAGTATATATTCTTATATTATATATTCAATCTAAGATTTACTTTTTTAGCATTTCCTGCACATATTTTGAGGCAAAATATTCAGAATTCTGCAGAAGTAGTAAAATTTGTTTAATGGGAGTTTTGTCTGCGCCGATTCCGTGTGGGCCTGGTTACAAGGCATTTTTGTTTGGTTGGTCAACTTTAAAACTGCTGTGATTAGAGAAGTGTATTAATTAAAATGTTCAGCCATATTTTTAAAGTTAACTGTAGCACAGGGGTGTATGATGTTGTGTGCATTGTGTGTGTGTGCAACAGACAGTGGGCGCTCTGGGAAAAGTGACTGGATAACAAGCTGAAACGGCCTCTCCATGCCTGAGCCCCCGCAGCAAAGGCTGGCAGACGTCCAACTCCCATCCTGATGGAAATTTATAGTGGAGATTATAATGGGGCAAAAGCTTGTTTAGCAAGTGGTCTTGCATGACCCCTTCAGGCACTGGAACACACACTCCGCTATTCCCTCCCTTCCACACCCACACGGCCTTCTCAGACTCACTCTCACACACACCTCTGGAGTGCTAGTCACACTGGGTCACATTCTTGTGATTTTATTTGTGGTTTTAAGACTGCCGCATATCCGAGTCTAGTAGCCGTAGTGATGAGTCATTCCAGGCCTGCTGTTGAAAGCCCTGCAGTGCACGGAAACTTTGCTGACAGGTGATAACTGTCAGTATAAATTTGATCATTGTCCGTATGTGTGCGTAAAGGAGTGGTGGAATGTTTCAGAACAGATTTTTGATAGCGTAATTACAGTATATCATTGTTAGGATTGACACTCATCTGCATGTTGAGATTTGATAGCTGGTAATTTCAGCCCCTTTTCATCCTGGGGCAGACAGGCAGTAAAGTAGTCATCATGTTTAATAGGTGCAGTCTGTCAACTCGGGAGCACCTGACATCCTTTATGCTAAATCTGAATCAATAAGAGTGAAGGATCATGTAACTAAAATGTAGCTAATTACCAATTCAGTCCACAGCAGTGGTTCCCTGAATTTTTTTGTGTGTTTCTGCCACACACCAAACAGGAATAAATGAATGAAAAAATATACTATTGAAAACACTCTTCTATTTAAAAAGTTTTAAGTTAATATTAATATTAACAAATTAAATTAAAACAAGGTAGCCTTCAAGTGTTTTTATGTAAACATTGCTTCAAGCTTGTAAAGTATTTATTCATATGCCAGTAATAAAATGGAGAACAGAGTCAACAGTGCATACAAAATGTAATCTATTGCAAAATAAAAAAATATTACCCTATGATTAGTAGATATACATTAATACTGATTTGTTTTAACTGCTGTTACATTAATATCACTTCAAGACGCTGCAGATTTTTGTCTCATCTGCTTACATTGTCATATTACATTAACAGCTTTGTTTACATTACTGTCACGTGAGTCAAGAGGGGGAATTTTTCCAAGAAGTGCATTTGAGTGTTCACATGCGCAGCTGCATTCACTATGAGGATCGAGCACGCACGCGTAGCACGTGTAGTCAGAGTGTGGGTATTGCCAGTACTTTTAACATCGGTGGCTATTAAAATATTGAACTAAGCCCCTAGCCAGTTGTGGTGGAACACAGTTTATAAAAACAAGAGTAGGACAATATTTAAACTAGACAAGTAGGAAATACCAGTGTTTACAAATCAGGTAAAGAATAGTGTTCAAGTTTTAGGTAAACTTAGTTTTTAGGCTTTGCTTTCATGTAAATTAATTGCTGCATCAGAGCCACTTTGTCGTTGTCATTACTTTCAGCTCTTGTTTTCTGTTAACAAGTCAAATACATTTAAGAAAGACAAATCGGAATTCAGTATGCAAATATTATGATGAGATCATCACTTCTGGTTTCTTTTCAAATGTTGAACATTCTATCAATGCAAGTTTTTAGAAATTAAATCTTAAATTTCCAAAAAAGTATAACATTCACCCAAAACCAAAATGAATGGTGTACCTAAGACCGAAGGTATCTACAAAACAAACTTTGAATTAAGACATTATAAAATTAAGTGGTGCAGGACAAAAACCTTAACAAAACTGTTCTGAGTGAACGTAAAGAGAGAAAAGTAATATTCAATGACATTTTGCATCTGCAGTTCCTGCCGCTGAGCCCATCGAATATGCACAGTTTCCCTTCTACCTCAATGGGCTTCGCGAGACGCCACAGTTCGTAGAGGCCATCGAGAGTGTCCGCGCCATCTGCGGCAACTACAGTCGTCAGGGACTGCCCAGCTACCCAAACGGCTACCCCTTCCTCTTTTGGGAGCAATATGTAGGCCTGCGTCACTGGCTTCTGCTCTCCATCAGTGTCGTGCTGGCCTGCACTTTTCTGGTGTGCGCCATCTTCCTGCTCAATCCCTGGACTGCTGGTATCATAGTAAGTACCGCATCAAGATCTTTGTTTTTGGGGTTTTAGTTTACAGTAATGTTTCTCAGGTATTTTGCTCTGCTTACCAATGTACACTCACTGAGCAGTTTATTAGGAACACCTGTATACCTACATATTCATGTGATTATCTAATCAGCCAATCATATGGCAGCAGTGCAATGCATAAAATCATTCAGATATGGGTCAGGAGGTTCAATTAATGTTCACATCAACCATCAGAATGCGGAAAAATCTGATCTAGTAATTTCGGACATGGCATGATGGTTGATGCCAGACGGGCTGGTTTAGGTATTTCTGTAACTGCTGATCTCCTGGGATTTTATTGCACAACAGTCTCTAGAATTTACTCAGAATGGTGCCAAAAACAAAAACCATAGAGTGAGCAGAAGTTCTGCTGACAGAAACACCTTGTTGATGAGAGAGGTGAATGGAGAATGGCCAGATTGGTTTGAGCTGGTAGAAAGGCAACGGTAACTCAGGTAATCTCTCTGTATAATTGTATTGAGCAGAATAGCATCTCAGAATGCACAACATGTCAAATATTGAGGCTGATGGGCTACAGCAGCAGAAGACCATGTTGGGCTCTTTAAAAGGACCATAGTGTTCATAATTAGGTGTGCAGTGAGTGTATATTAAATTAATATTCAATGCCAAATTGCTCAAATTTTTATGAACTCATTCACTGAATACAAAATATCTTACTGAATTGTTTATTTAAATTTTTTTTTTTATTGTTCACATCCTGTGTGAATAGTTATATCTTTAGATAATTAATGATTTTGTGTCGTGTTTTAGTTGCATCAGACTTTGTATAAATGGCCTCAAGTGGTTTGGCTATGGAAATATATGAATTTTTATGCTGTAGAAATTAAATGTTTGCATTTAGGTTCTGATGTGTCATTTTAACCCTTTGATGCATGAAGTTCACTACAGTAGTTCTTAAAAAAACATTATTAACCTTTCAGGGTGTGATTAATCATACCCAAACAACCATATACCTGGTCACACCCAGAGCTTTGACCCTTAATTATAATTCTATATGACTGCCCTCTTTTTATGTCATTGTGATTTTTATGTAAGACAACATAAAATTTAAGATGGCTGATGAAAGTGGTGATGCACCAAGTACCTCTGGAATATTTACCATTATCTTCTATTACAACAGACAGATAACCCTATCATTTAAAAAGACTGGACATGAGACTCATATTCTTGTTTATGTTCAATCACATTTTTTCATTTATGATGTAATAATTAATGCATCAAAGGTTTAAGCTCAGCTTGACATTTTCAAAATGTCATTGTAGAGGAATTTAGATGGGCAAGGAGGAGGCGAGAACCGGCTTGACAATATAAATAATAGTTTAATGAGAAACGTAAACAAAAGACACAAACACACACATGACGGACATGCCCGTAAACGATCTCTCTCTCCCACACCATCCTCCACAATCAGACTTTATCCCTCTCGGAGGCTTGATTAGCCTGATAAGGGACCGGGTGTGTAGAATCACCACCCGACCCCGCACTCTGCCCTGCCACAAACATACAATATTTTAAAAAGCATTTCTTTCAGAAACTGATTTCTTTTCACTAGAGTTTTTATGCATTCATACTGTGATGTACAGAAGGTTTGGAAGTAATTAAAAGTGTATGTCATAGGACAAGGCAAGGGAGGGCAGGCAGAAATAGCTGAAGAGAACCCTTGTTTTTACAGCCCTACGCTTTGTGTTTATCTTCTACTGTCAGAGCCAGTTTGTTTAGTCTACGTGAGGTTTTCGAGACATTTCTCTAAAATAAATGTGGAAATGAGAGCTTACCACAGCAATTACATCACCCCCTATGTAAAATGGGCCTGCTGTTTATGCTGAAATGTATGTATATGTGTCATTATATAATTTTTTTGTGCATGGGCAAGTCATATTTCTCTGTCCCACACTCCCTCTGATGCTCTACAATTGTTTCAGTTTTGTTAGGGCCAGTGTTTAAGCCATTTTAGTGATCTAATCCTGTCTGACATTATAGCGGCTTCATCCTTTTGCTTTACTGGACACATGAAAGGGAAAGTTATTGCCCTGCTTTAGCTTTTAACATTTCGCTTTTGTCCCCCTTAAACTCCATATGTTCCCCACTTCCGCCATGCTATCCCACCCCCAGACTCCCCTCTGTTGGCCCTCTCTCTATTCCCCTGTCCTCTTCACCCCTCTTCAAAGGCACCAGGGGCCCCCAGTAACCCAAGACTCATCAGCTGATTATGGCATTTACTTAACTAGTTCTAAGTTCAGCTCTGGATTAAACTGTGTGTGTCGCAAATAGGGCAGTTTAGGAGTAAATATTTTCCCACATTCTGCTGCGCGTTATCTGACCTAACCCATTTGACCCAACCTGTACTTGAATTTATAATATGCATAGTTTTCTGAATATGTATTAGTCTAGTCAATACGCCAACATACATTATACGGGAACAGTGTGTAAGTTATTTTCATATAAAATAATCTTGAGGTCCACTTGGAAGTTTGCTGAGGGTCCCCTATTGGTTTAGAACCTTTGTTCAAGCGGAATTTATGTGCTATCTTAATTAATATGCTGTAATGAAAATTTGTGCCTTTAATTATTTTTATTATATAGTCTCTATTCTACAATATAAAATAAGTCACTCAATGCCGTGCTATATTGTGAATGTAGCCAACGCCCTTTAGCCACAACTATTTTAACAATATGGCACTGCCTCTTGTATCTTAGTGCTTAAGCAGGTAAAGTATAACTCCTTCAATTTTGAAAGAATCTAAGATAATGGTTTAATGTTTGGTGGTGTTCTCCTGCAGGTTTTGGTACTGTCTCTGATGACTGTGGAGCTGTTTGGCATGATGGGGTTGATTGGCATCAAGCTCAGCGCTGTTCCTGTTGTCATCCTCATCGCCTCTGTTGGCATCGGTGTGGAATTCACAGTCCACGTGGCACTAGTGAGTCTATTGAGGGGAGATCGGGACCTGATGAGGGCTGGGTATCCTGTGGAGGATTGTTTTAAGCTGAAGTGTGCCATTTTTTAAATGTTAAAGTAGCAGTACTCACAAAATCTTGGGGATGTTCAGGAAGCCTGTTTGAAAACAATCAATATTGTTGCAATTCCAATCGATGAAGCTAGTGACACCAAAATTACTTCAGCAGCTTTTATATCAGATGAAAAAGCTGCAAAATAAACCAAAAAAATACATTAAGAAGAAGAAAGAAAAAATCAGCCTAGACTGTAATAAGTGGATATATCATGATTCATACTAGGGATTGAAAATGTAACGCGTTTATTTTGGCAGTTATTAATTGACTGTTTAACGCATAAAAAAAGTAGCGTTTTTATTATTATTATTTCCTGAAACTTCACTAATGTTTTTCTCCCCATTCCTGTGGCTCAAATTGGCATATATAAATTTCCGGGAGGTACACGCTCGACTCAACAGCACATCTTGGCACAAAAATAAGATTGTGTGTATCAGTGCACGCTTATTCATTACGCGTGACATAAGTCCCAGGAATAATAAACATGGGAGATGATTTACTATACAGAAAATGGAGACATCATTTGCAAGAGGTGAGCCAGGTGTGGGAGAGATACAGGCAAGCTGCTCTATCTCTTTGCATTGCCTGAAAATGCTCGCTCACTCTCATCTGAACCAGTGTCAAAAGTGAAACAACGCGAGAGAGACCCAGTTTGTGTGCAATTGAAATTGAACGGCAGCCAGAGAACATAATAGTTTGAGATTTTAAACTTCAGAATGTATTTTTTATATAGCTGTATGTATAGTGTCTAATAATGCATTGGCAATTTATACTTAAGTTTATCTTGCCAATAAAGCTTGATATGAATGTATTCTTCCCACTTGATCCTATTATTAATAAAGTCAATTGGAAGATACCAGAAGATTTTGCCCAATTCTTAAAGTTTGTCGACTGATTTTATGGCATGTAAAAATATACTTATATCAAATTAAGTATATACACAAAAAACTATTAATTTAATGTTCTTTGAGACAAAGTAAAAAGTAAATATGTTTATGATTATATTTTAAAGTTTGTGTTAATATACCATGTACCATGATTAATCGTGATTAATCTCAGAAAACTGTGCGATTTAATTAGTTAAACATTTTTATCGATTCACAACCCTAATTAAATCTGATCATATTTATAATGCTCTCATCACAGGCATTCCTTACAGCCATCGGTGACAGGAACAAGCGAGCTGTACTGGCACTTGAGCACATGTTTGCCCCAGTGCTCGATGGAGCATTTTCCACCTTGTTAGGAGTCCTGATGCTGGCAGGGTCAGAATTTGACTTCATAGTCAGGTAAGGACAGCAAACTTTTATTCAGAAACCGCTTCTGTGTAGGTTGCAGACCATTTATATAATTGACGTGGGTTAGCTTTAGAACTGGTATATGACCCTTTTAAATCTTTCCCTTATGTTTCTTCTCAGTCCTGCCCAATATTGTACCTCCCTCCCATCACTCATATTCTTACTGAGCACACATTGTATCTTTCCCTTCTGTCATCATTGAGCTGGATGGTCTCTTGTGTTTGCTGTAGTGTCTCTTTTTTTTCCTATGGCCCTCAAAGACATTTACAAGCTGAGCACAGAGAGGGTCTGGGGTATTTTGCTGCAAGTCAAAAAGTGGAAATGAGGAGTGACACATACTGCTACTTAGATTATCTAAATCAGTTACATTGTAATTCCTTTATATTTTATGTCCTTTTAGTGTGCACAGATGAGTGTCTGTAAGTTCAACCAGATACGATAATTTATTGTTTCTTGGAGTGGTACTGAGATTATTATTGCATTAAAATGAAAATCATACAAACTGAATAATAACTGTTTTTGAAAGTGGTAAGTATGACTGCTATTGCTATGGTAGGGAACGAACAGTTGGCTGTAGTAGCTCATTCCTGTTAGAGGACTGGAAAACTACCACAACCCTCCATCCTTAAATCACTCTGGATCTAAAGAAGTGCATACATCAGTTCAGAGCGATACCCCCCAACACACAAAGATACACACAATCTCACACACTCTCTCCCCGCAGACCACATTGGGCCTGTCCTTCTCACAGGTTCCCATTGAAATGCAACTACTGTTTTTTCAGCAAACAAAACCCCCTGGCCCCTGAAGATATGAAAAAAACCAGAAGACTGTATTTTTATAGCCTTGCAGGAATAAATGTTTCGCTGACTTTCCGCTGTCAGGTCCGCTAATCTTTTAAACCAAACAGATCGTACATGTTGCACAGCGAGGTTTGTGGTCCCTCGTTTCATTGGGGAGATGTGGCTTTCAAGCACAGAGTTGAAAAGCTCTTAGTCCAGGGACACCTCACACAACGTCTCTGTTTAAAGTTCAAAGTTGAAAAACATAGAATGCTTTTGTTGCTTCAAGAAGTCTGAAGGAATTGTACTCATCCATGAAAAAGCACATTGGCGTAAATCAGTCCTCATTACGAACGTTTAGTTTGGAGTTAGCTCTCTTCTGAACAGTGCAACCAAGGCCATATTCATTTTTCATACTTTGTTGATTTGTAGCCATCAAAGATATTTAAATATTATTTAGCCTTTTGATGATATTCAATATACACTCACTGAGCACTTTATTAGGAATACCTGTACAACTACCTATTAATGTAATAATCTAATCAGCCAATCATGTGGCAGCAGTGCAGTGCATAAAATCATGCCGATATTGATCAGGAGCTTCAGTTAATGTTCACATCAACCATCAGAATGTGGAAAAAATTTGATCTCAGTCATTTTGACTGTGGCATGATTGTTAGTGGCAGACGGCTGGTTTGAGTATTTATGTAACTGCTGATCTCTTGAGATTTGCATGCACAACATTCTCTAGAGATTACTCAGAATGGTGCCAAAAAAAATAACATTCAGTGAGCGGCGGTTCTGTGGATGGAAACGCCTTTTTGATGAGAGGGGTCAACGGAGAATGGTCGACTGGTTTGAACTGAAAGGCTACGGTAACTCAGATAATCACTCTGTATAATTGTAGTGAGCAGAATAGCATCTCAAAATGCACAACTCGTCGAACATTGAACAATCAAACTAAACAACTAACAGCCTATTTAAGTATAAATTAGAGATGTTATTGAAACCTTTCTCTCATACTCACAAATTCATCAAGAAAGGTTCTTGAAACTATTGGATACTTAATTGCCAAAAAAAAAAAGCACTTTAAAATTATCGCAACATTCACAATGTTGTATAATTTTATGCCCCCAGCAAAATCATTGTGAATAAATCGTGACTATTCGATAAAGCGCCCAGCCCTAGTAGCTGCTGATTTCTTTAATCTACTCTCTGTTTTTGTGTTCACCTTTTGTGTATAAGTGCAAGAGCCAAATGCAAACCCAAAAGTGCAATTCAAGGAGACTTAGTTGGGAAGCTTAATGAAATACAGACAAAGACGAAAGAAAAAAAAAAACTAAGCCTAAATAATACCAGGCTGGCTTCTCTCTCCACCCTCTCCCCTAACAAGTGGTGTCTGCTTGGGTAAACAATGTGAGAGCTCTCCCCTAGAACCAGTCACCCCAGACCTATGAAACCTCCCCGAGGACATAAATAAAGCAAGCCTGCGGAGTGGGACACCCAAAGCTGCGATTCTCCAGAGAAAAGCTCACCTTGTGCGACTATTACAGGACATTGTTAGAGTCTGAGGAGCTGCTTGTAAACCTGGGGAGGCCAAGCCCAGTGCCATGGAGCAGCATCAGTTTTAAATGTGTCTATGAGTTTAGCCTGAGGCACATACCATCTGGTGGGCTAATAAATCTCTCTCTCTCCACCTGGTGTTAGGGTGATTTTAGTGGATGTCTGAAGCCAGTTCCCCTCAAGTTCACACAGGTGTCTTAGCAGAGTAACCATAGATGTAGTTCATCACATTAACTATGGACATGTTCCACTAACGTTTGACAAACAGAAGGTGTCTAAATACGTTTTGTCTTAACTTTGAGAAATATGTTGTCTTTTTTTTAATTGTTTTTTTATCTCCTTTTCTCCCCAATTTGGAATGCCCAATTCCCACTACTTAGTTGGTCCTCATGTTGGCATGGTTACTCACCTTAATCCAGGTGGCGGAGGACAAGTCTCATTTGCCTCCGCTTCTGAGACAGTCAATCCGTGCATCTTATCACATGGCTCGATATGCATGACACCGCGGAGAGGCTCGATATGCATGACACCGCGGAGACTCACAGCACGTGGAGGCTCATGCTATTCTCCGTGATCCACGCACAACTTACCACACGCCCCCATTGGCGAGAACCACAAATCGCGATCACTAGGAGGTTACCCCATGTGACTCTACCCTTCCTAGCAACCAGCCAATTTGGTTGCTAATGAGACCTGGCTGGAGTCACTCAGCACGCCCTGGATTCGAACTTGCGATTCCTGGGGTGGTAGTCAGTGTCAATACTCGCTGAGCTACCCAGGCCCCCGAGAAATATGTTGTCTTAAAAAATTTAACATAACAATAAAATATAATAATTCTGAAACGTTTTGCTTGGAAAATTGTTTATATACACTCACTGAGCAATTTATTAGGAACACCTGTAAGCTTACTTATCAGCCATGTGGCAGCATTGCAGTGCATAAAACCATACAGATATGGGTCAGGAGCTTCAGTTAATGTTCACATCAACTATCAGAATTGGGAAAAATGTGATCTTAGTGATTTCATCTGTGACATGATTGTTGGTGCCAGACGGGCTGGTTTGAGTATTTCTGCTGATCTCTTGGGATTTTCACACATAGCAGTCTCTAGATATTTCTCAGAATGGTGCCAAAAACAAAAAACATCCAGTGTGCGGCAGTTCTGTGGATGGAAATGCCTTGTTGATGAGAGATGTCAACGGAGAATGGGCAGATTGGTTTGTGCTGACAGAAAGGCAACGGTAACTCAGATAACTCTGTAAAATTGTAGTGAGCAGAATAGCATCTCAGAATGCACAACACATCGAACCTTGAGGCGAATGGGCTACAACAGCAGAAGACCATGTTGGGCTCTTTATTAGGACCATAGTGTTCCTAATAAAGTACTTAGTTAGTGTATTTCCTTAACATGTTTTGATATTTTGTTATATAATGCACAGACATTTAGCTATTTTTAAGTGTCGCTTAAATGTCCAGATAATTTTTTGGTAGCCCACTGTATTTATCCTCATGGAAGCACTCTCTAAACAAATATTTGCTTTCTTACTCAACCTTTCTGAAGTCTTTCGTGTGGTGCTGTTCACTTCTAAGTGACCTTGAAACTCTTTGACAAGTACGTTTTGCCCATCTAGTGCCTTTGATATAAAATTAACATTGGTCAAATGAAACATAAGTCCATTAATTGAGTAAATAAAGACAAGAATACAGTACAATTTTTAAAGATCAAGAAAAAGTCAAACAAGAAAAAGTGCTTGTGTCCTCTTGCCCCCGCATTTCTTTGAGGTACAAGATGGCAGCTGCAATTTGAGCCACAGCAATTTACACAGATGTGTTGCTGGAGAACCGAAGGAAGGAAAACTGGCTATAATGAAGAAAAGAGAGAAAGCAAGAGAGTGAAGGAGGACAGGAGGGGAGGGATTTGTAGAGGAGATTGGGGGGTCTTACCTGATACTCTAGAGATTTAATTAGAGCAGGGGATTGTGAAAGGCAGCAAAATTTCACAGGGGCTTAGCATAGAAAGAGTGATCGAGAGAGAATGTAGAAAAAAGAGAGAAAAGTGAATCAGTTTGAGGCCAAGCAAGAGGGGCCTGTAGTCTTTGCTCTTCTCTCTTCCTCCTAGACTAAATTGTTTAAATTCTATACCATTCACTTCATTTGTTTGCTAATGCTTACTTTTTTTAAAGAGCGAAAGCGAGGCCCCTGACCCTTTGTGCTTCATCTCTTTTCTCTTGCAAAGCTTCTACTCCACATTCCTTCCCGTTTTGTGTTTCCCTGTGTTTGCTTGTACTCCACTCACCCCTAGAAAAAAAAAAACCTGATCTCTTTCCTTTCCTTATTTTCTGTGCCTTTGAATTAACCAACTAATTATGTCCTCTGCTTCTCTGTGCTGCTTTAAAAATCTTTGGAAGCTTTCTCTGGCACAAGGTAAATTTAGTTTCAAACCAAAGTCTTTTTGTGTGCAAATGTTTATAAAAAGCGTGCGAATGACTTCTTCTGTAATAGTAGTAAAGTTCATTTAAAGTTCTGCTTTATTCTAATATCAATCTCCAAAAATATTTTTGCTGTGTGTATTTGCAGGTATTTCTTCGCTGTTTTGGCTATTCTTACGGTGTTAGGGGTCCTGAATGGACTGGTGCTTCTCCCAGTCTTATTGTCCTACTTTGGCCCTTATCCTGAGGTAAGATGATTGTGTTATCCTCCATAGTGCCACTGTATACCATAGATAAAGCTGTGCAGAGTTAGAGTATATAAATTATTTATAATTTTTTTAAAACACACCTAAGCTCTGTTTGAAATTCTGTAGTTCAAATCAGCCTGTATTTCCCATTATAATTTCCTGGGAAATACAGGCTGATTTGATATTTGCTCTATTCTTGAGACCACCACTGTACACTGTATTTTGAAGACCCCATGAAATAAAAGTTTTAGCTGGGATCCAAATTGCCCCTGAAGCCACAGCAATGCCTTCTTGGGGATAAAACGGTGATACCCATTGTAGCAGAGAATGCTTTGATCCTTATTAAGATTGGTTGCATTACAGCAGCGAGGAAGATATTACGCTATGGGAAATGCCCCAAAACTCCAGATTTGAAAGATTGGATTATGGTTGCAGCGGTATACTGGTTTCACTGTATACCACGGTATGAAAATGTATGATTATCGTACATTTGCTTATCTATGGTATTGAGGAAAAAATGCAACCGGACGAAGAATCTCACCTGTGTGTGCGCATCTCCTTTCCTCCTCGACTGTCTGTCAGATTCATCATCTTGCCCCACACACACGGAGAAAGTCAAGTCGAACCTTTCAAACAGTAGGCAGCCCTGACATGCCAAACAGCACTGAGGAGGAAACGAGCAACACTGTGCTATGTGCACATTTGTTTTTTCATTATACATCATCACCTTTACAAAATTGTTTCACAATTTTACAGGAGTAAAAGTAACTTTTATATTTTGACAAAAAGTTATAGTTTCATATGAAATAATCAGTGGCAGTTGTAGTTAAAGTTTCAAGATGTGTTTCAGTTAATATTTATTTTTTCATAAACAATATAAGTTGTTATTATTATTACTATTATTTAAGACTAGCTACACTGACATAACCATGGTAATGAGGAGCCTTTCCTCCTGTGTAATATGCGTGTTCTGTTTGAATTATGTTTGAAATTAGGAAACAAACGGATAATAATGGGCTCACATAAGTAAATATGCTCTTTAATTTTTAAAAGGGGGAGATAAAAATTCCTGTAGATTTATAATATTACATGATGCATCTCTTTTTACCTGAAAACCATGAACAAAACTATGCAACATAAAAGGAAATGCAACCCAGGATACATTAAATACAGGTTATGTTTAATCTATGGCAGGTCGACACTTGATTTCCAATGTAAAATCTGTCCTGAAGCAAAACCAGTTGAGAACCACTGAGTTAAAGGTACAGACAGGAGTAGTCTGACTGTGCTGTCGTGCATCTACAGTATATGTTAATTGTTAATAATCATAGGACATTACTTTAAAAGCTCACACAGTTGATGTTATTTTTCATTTAGTAGTTAATTTAACATGCTATGCTAACATGTAAACTAACATCCTTTAGTTATATAACATGTTATAGTTACATGCTATTTTTTACCATGTTTATAATTCGGTTTATTATTATAATTTTGTTAGCTTTCTTATTTATTTTCAAAAGGGAGACTTTTTTTTACACATACTTCAATAAAACCTTTTTTTTTTTCAAGTTTCAATTATAGTAAAGCATTTGTTCAACCAAAAAAATTGTGTTATACCATATACCGTGAAACCGTGATATTTCTGAGACGTTTATCATTCTGTGAAAATCTCATGTCGTTGCAACCCTAGATTGGATTGATGGAGTGATTGAAATTGCATCATTTAAGAGCATGCTGGGAAGACTTCATGGTGAGGAGGAAATTAAAAGAATATGGGATCATTTTTGGCAACACATTAAAAAAGGTTAAATATATATGCTCTCTAGGATGTTAATGTCCTTCCCCCTAATAGCATATGCAACAGACTAACAAGTAGCAAAGGATGCTTTATGACTGGGACATAACTAAAGCCTATTGGCTACTTTTAAAAAGGGGATAAGCCCTTTGATATATCCTGAACAGGAAGCCCTCTGAAACTTCCTGTTGTAGTCAACACAGGAAACAAAAAAAAACACAATTTCATGGGATCTTCAAAATTCATCACATGATATCTACCAGTTACCGAGATACTGAAATTAATACTGAGAGAGCGACTTCTCCCATTTTGTACTGAACTTATGTCTTCAAGTCCTATAAACTCTGCCTCTCAGGTGTCTCCAGTTGACGGGCGAAGCCGACTGCCCACGCCATCCCCAGAGCCTCCCCCACAGGTGGTACGCTTCACCATACGACCTAACCACACTACCACAGGAGCAGGTTCAGACTCTTCAGACTCAGAGTATGGTTCCAACACAACTGTATCCGGAATTAGCCAGGAGCTTCGGCAGTATGACCTCCAGTCCAACAGGGGGCGATCAGCCAGACTGGAGGAGGTGCGGATCGCCACAGGTGGACAACAAGGCAATCGTCAAGTGGAACTGCCAATGTTTTCTTCTAACACGGTTAGTAAAGCACTTTGTTTCCTGTTGTGCTTTTTCTGAAACTACAGTGCCATGGCAAAAGAGATCAGCTTGCAGTCTGAATTGAACATGATGGTATAAAAAGAGTGACAGGTAGCATGCCGAGATGCAAATTTATACATCATCATTAACATTTCCCTTTCGCAATTTAGGACTGATTGCAAAGTGCAATAAACATAAAAAATACCTAAATCAATATTTGGTGTGATGACCCTATGCCTATAAAACAGCACCAATTTTCCCAGGTACACTTGCACATAGTTTTTCAAGGGTGCTGGCAAATAGGATTAGGGATGCACCGAAATGAAAATTCTGGAACGAAACCAAAAATCCAGGATGCACTTGGCCGAAAACCGAAACCGAAATTTTTACCCATTTAAAAAAAAAAAAAAAAATGTTGTGTATAATTGTATTCATTTTATACTTTTTCATTAATTTCATGAATTTAATGAATCTGAATTGAAAAACTACAAACCAATAAAATAAATCACACTTTTATTGAAAATAACACACCAAAATTGGACAAAAAATATATTAAATATTCTTCTTCTTTCAGTTCTGTAAAAATCTAATTTGACAGATTTTATTAACAATTATCCAAATAATGTAAAGTTTTAGAAAACTATTATATGCAAAACAACAGTCAAGTAATGAACTTAGCTAACATCTTTCAAAAAGTTTAAATATGCAACAGTCATTTTAATTAAAACAAAAGGCAGAACACAGAATGGCAGAGGGCCTCTATTCCACTGATCTATATATAACTATAATATATAATTATATATATATAGATCAGTGCTCTATTCTGTTTATGTAAACGTATGTACACTTTAAGTGAACATTATTGTGCAAAACAACAGTAATTCAACTAAATCCAACCTCAACTGTAAACGACAGATGTATACTCGAGTGAAGAACAAGTGTAATGTAATTGCTATACACATCATATTGGACCGCTTTCTATTTAAGTACAAGCGACAGGTTTCTCTTCAAGAACAAAAGTTGCTACATTTTCTGACAGTCTCTCCTGTCAGAAGCTCATCAAGAACATGAGATGCTGCACTGAACAGTCTCTCACTCTCTGTGCTGGTGCTTGGGCAGATAAATACCTGTGCGCAATCCGCGCAAGCAAAGGATAGTGGTCTTTGTTTATGCGCCCGTAGTCAAGGGGATTGTCGCTTCTGGCGTAGTTCAGATAAATACGTCTCAAGTTGTGTTGTAGCAGCGCTAGTTGTGGCACTGCTGTGGATCGGGGCGCTTTCCTGTAGAATCTCTTGCTGTATTCTGTATATATATATCTTGAAAGTTCTGCTGAATAAACACTGCAGATCGCAAATTTGATGTCCTTATCAGAAACTTTGAATAATTTCCACACCGCTGACATGATCGGCCTTTGTTGGGTAGCGCTGTGATAAGGGCTAGATCGATCCAGATTGAAATCAGAGCACTGAGGGGCGGGGCGAGGAGGTATATATTTTCGGCTCATATTTTCGGCCTTTTTTCTCTTTCGGCCGAAAACCGAAAGTGCCATTTTTGGCGAAAATGTTCGGCGGCCGACATTTCGGTGCATCCCTAAATAGGATGTTCCAAGCATTTGGAGAACTTGCCACACTTCTATGTATTTAGGGTGTTCAGTTGCTCCTGTCTCTTTATTTAAACCCAGACTGACTGTGGGAGACATACCATCGGTTGCTGGACTCCTTGTTTTACTTCTATTCTACAGTATTTGCAAAAGTAATGTTTGAAAATCTAAAATGTATATTTCCTGTTGACACAGTAAAGCAAATGATATTAAATAACCATCTTAATTTTTTTTTTGATGAAACTTCTAATGTGCCTAAGACTTTTGCACAGTACTGCTGTATATATCCTTTAACTTAAGTTTTATGCAGTTAGCATGTTTTTTTGTCGATACACCATTTTCCACAGGATGTCTCTAGACAGAACCAACCACCACAGAATTACAGAACAACCCATCTTCCCAATTCTCAGGATGCTGGACCTCAGTCATCAAAGCGATACAGTAGCAGGGACACTAAGAGGGACTTTGGGAGTGGAAACCCACCTCCTCCTCACAGGCCGCGCATGGATGCTTTTGAAACTGCTACTGAGCCAGGTGGCCGTTCAGGCCCCAACCCCCGGGAACGTCCAGGTGCCCATCGGCCCCGTTCCCACAACCCTTACTCTCACCCTTCCCACCCATCCACAGGCCCCGCATACTGTCAGCCCATCACTACTGTGACAGCCTCTGCCTCTGCCTCAGTGACAGTCGCCGTTCATTCGGGTATTCCCAGCCAGAGCCCCGCCTACCCGTCCTACCCCTCCAATGACAGCTACCACACTTCAGAAGAAGTCTACACTGACTCTCAATTTTCCGACCCTCACGTGCCCTTTGACGAGAGCAATGACGGCTCAAAAACGGAAGGCATGGAGCTGCAGGATCTAGAATATGACACTTCCAATGTCTGCCACACAAGACCCTCCAGCTGAGGTGAGTTCTTATAAGAATATTGCTCAATTCAAATCAAGTGAACACTAGGTCGGGGCGATAGGACGATGTAATTGTATATTGACATTTGGCTTTTGGGTACACCTTAACAGTCGATGATTGACAAAATCTGGAAATTACAAAGCCATGGAGCTGTTAGATACAAAGACACACTTGAAGAAACACACTTTATTATATTTTAAAGAACAGATCGATGATGTGCTGTTTGTTCATAGGCGTGTAGCGAGTGTGTGTCTCGTGGAACAGTGGCATTGTGAACGCCACTCAGGGTTCACTTTATAGCCTATACATGTGTATACAACCTTAATAAGTTCACCTTAAAACTAAAATGTATGAATATTTCAACTTTTACTATTATCATCATTATTAATATTATGTTTACATTTATAATTGTCTTTAGATCAAAATTTGTATTATTTTCCACCTGTTTTAGACTGATACTTGCGTGAAGGCAAATGGAATACGTATATACATTATAATGTAAAAAATATATACGATTTTTTGACCACTTTTTTATTTTAAGTGCATTTTGAATTTAGAAATATTTTTGGTTTAAATTTTACTTCAATAAATAAATTTTTAAAGCTAAATCAATGAAGGAAGAATATTCACCAATCCCTCGGCTGGAGGGTTGACGAATTTTACTTAATTCTTTTTTATTAAAAATATTGTGAAAATATTTCTTGCATATCGCCCAGCCCTAGTAAACAAACCAAATCAAATAAACAACATTGTAACTTGTATGACTATATTAACAACACATTGGAGGATAAAAAAACATTACTAATTGTAACAACAAAACATTTCTATCTGGTTCATTTGTCGGGACTCATTTATCTTGCTGTTTTATGTAGTCTTATGAATTGGTATTAACTATTATTTTTATCCTTAATGAAAATTATTTACTGGCAGGCTAGCACATTGCATGGCAGCTCTGCAGTCATTGGTGTGTGTGTGTGTGAATGGTGAATGAGTTCACAGTGTAAAGTGCTTTGAAAACCGCTAAGATTAAAAAAGCGCTACATAAGTGCAGACCATTTAACTAAACCAAAATACACTCTAGCTAACCTAAATATAACAACTTTTGATACGCAGTATATTATACAATTTTAAGAATTTGTAACCTTCCTTCATTT